>NC_056743.1:1817106243-1817368503 GCF_019279795.1 Protopterus annectens
TTTTTGTTTTTTTGTAACATACTGGTGGGCAAATGTGTCTTTGGGTACTTAGTGCTGATGAGTAGACTATAAAAGTGAATGTGCTTCAGATTCTGCAGTGCATGGTTCAATTCCTAGGCCTTCATTCTTGTCTGCTTTGTGACTCTGTCCAAGGAGTCATTTCCCACTGAGACCATATTTCTGTGCTGCCCTGAAAAGGGATACTTGTGTCCAGTGGGCTGCCCCAGGCTATTAACAAATGAGTAACATGTGTCGTTTGAATTTCTACACCCTTTAAAATAGCCACTTATTAGTGATTCACTTTATGCTATTTCACTTTGAATCATAGTACATCTCTTGTAATTTATTTATTTATTTATTATTATTTATTTACTATTTGGCAACCTGGTAGATGGACTGATCCAAAGACCCTTTTCAGTCATGACCTAAAATGTTGAATGGTTTGCCAGATGCATTTTCAATAAAAGTGAATTTCAAGGAAAGAAAAGTTTAATGTTGCTCATGCTATCTGTTATTATGAGGATGTTTTGTTTAAAAATGCCTGTCAGTGGTTTTGCTGTAAAATTTGAAGTAAAAGTTTTAAACTAAATTCAGCTTTCTGTGATTATTGTAAAACTAAAACAGGAAAATATTGTATAGTCTGTCAGGTCTAAAGCAGTGTCTTATAGTATTTGGGGAGAGACAGTAATGTTGTGGCTGTAGGGGAGTCCACTGCCCTGCCTAGGACCACATTTGACCATGATCCAGCTCTGTGTCAGATTATGATATTTCAAAATGATTTCTAGAAAGTGAATGTGACATTTAAGAGCAATTATTATGAGTTTCAGACTGTAAAGTGCCGTAGCACTAGCAAACACAAGGCAATGTTCTCATTTCTGTAAACAGTTTAGATAATTTATTCTACTTTTTAATTGGTTGCACTTTTAACAGTGTAATCTGTTCTGATCTGTACACTTGATTAAAAAAATATCTGCAGTCAGATAAGTGACTGAGGGATCTAGGAGGCTAAGTGACACTGGTTAACTAGACAGCAGACATTTCTGATAAGAAATTTTAGAGGATTATGAAATTAATTGGTAGTTTAGAGGCATGTCTAGTGGACTAAATCACCTTGACATCTATAACAGAATATCGCTTCTCAGTCTATCAGACCCCCTCTGACAAGGGATTTTCTTTGTTTTTCTTTATTTTCTTTTCCAACCTTGCCTCTTGTCACTGCATCTCCCCTTTACAGCTGAGTACAAGTGTGCGCCAGTACATTCCTTATAGTAGATTATCTTTCTGATGGGAGGTTAAGAGCTACCATGCACGGAGCCAAATCTCAAACCTGCATCTCAGAAAAGTCTCAAGTATTTTCAGGGTTTACTTCCAGCAACTTAAACAGAGCAAACAGCTTTTCAGTACATTAACTTTCTGATGGGAAGTCAAGAGCTACCCTGCATGGAGACAAATCTCACCCCTGCATCTCAGAAAAGTCCTGAGTGTTTTCAGGGGTTTACTTCCAGCAGCGTAAACAGAGCAAACAGCTTTTCAGTACGTTAAGTAAGTTCCCTTTATTGGTCCATCACTACATACTACCTTCTGGACTGTCTGCATTTCTCCAGCTGTATTAGTGTAATATACCTAAGCAAATGTTTTAGGTCTAATGTACCATTTTCCTGGTTTGAGGCGTGCACACTAAAAACTTGTCTGCCCCCCCCACTCTCTCTTTATCCCTGCTACTTATATAGTCCTGGTAATATACACAGTGTGAATGGTTGTTTTTTTTTTTTAACCTACTGAACTACTTAATCTAAAGCAAATAAGACAACTGCTTACTAATAGTTTTTCTTTCTCTCCGTTTGAGCTCTGGTTTGGGCCTGGGTCTGTTCCTATTACCTTGCTACATGTTTTACATCATGCACTCTGTATTTTGACCACACTTTAGCTATTACTCCATTCTGATATATTCTAACCCCTACTAATTTTGTTTTTTTTTCCCCCTTGCTTCTGTCTGCAGTTTTCACCCCTGATCCCTCCTCCCCTCCTGTTTTTTGGTTTCACCCAACATTTTATAGCGTCCTAGCGAGCTTGGGTGCCATCTTTATTTTCTTTTCCTACCTTGCCTCTTGTAACCGCATATCTCCCTTTGCTGCTGAGTTCAAGTGTGCACGCCAGTACATTCCTTATAGTAGATTGTGTAAGTTTATCCTACTGTAATATTTTTGTTCTGCTGTAATTGGTTTATTTGACAGCTAATATTCTCAAATGTGGACTATGTATGTTACATGAATGCTCATGACAACTACAGTTTAGCCTGCCATGTTTAACTGAGCTTTTTTCAAGCCTTTTTATTAGACTGTTTAAATCCTGTACCTGAGTAGATTGGGACTAGTGTTGTTGCCTTCCTACATGAACCTGTTAGTCCTTTGGATATTATTATAACTGCTGAGGTAGTTACCAACTAATATACTACACTACTGAGCCCATTATCATTTTCTGTGTTAAGAGCATAGTTTTTTTATACATTGCTTTTTAAAAGATGTCATTAACCTGAGGGGCTTTGCTGTTCTAATTATAACTGCATATACAAGCCATGTTTCAAGTCAGCTATACATACATTTTGTTTCTACACTGCATATTTGGAGATAGCCTCTTGTTACTTGCGTATGCATTAGCCAAGTGATAAGCATGCCACGTGTATACATTTGTGTAGCCCTTTATCTGTAAATCTAAGTGAAAGCTGTTACTTTTTTTGTTTAGTTTATCTGTTATACTGTAATTGTCTACACATCTACCTTGTACTCTGCTGAACCCAACCTAGTTATCCCTCTTTCCTTTTCTCCCTGACTTACCTCCACCCCCTTCTTCTTTTATTTTTTCATCCTTTCTCTTCATTTCATATTCCTTCCTAAACTTTCCTTATTTCTTTTTTCTTTTCTTCCCATTTTATATTGTATTTTCCTCTTAACATTGTCACTGCCATTCTTTACTGTACACCTTCTATCTCCTACTGTTGTCCCTGATTTCTTCTTTCCACTGTACCAGCAAAAGTTTTGATATCTCTGCTCTTTGTTTTTTTCTTTTTTTTTCAGCTTACTGATAGTTTTTCTTTCTCTCAACTTGCACTGTGGTTTGGGTCTGGGTCTGCCCGCTTTGCTCGGGCTCACTCCATTCCCCTACCATACCTCCATTCCCACCCCTCCTTACTCTAAACTTATACTCTAACCTCCCTGTAAGGGCCCTCGCCCTCACTCCAGTTATCTAATCAATTAATCGCTCCTCTAATTACCACATCCTCTACTTCTCTCCCCTGTATTCCCCTACCTCACACTGCTCCCGCAAATTTTTAGCTCTTTAGCACAATTCATTTACTCTCTCTATTTCTCTCTCCACTTCTGCTTTACCCTAATTCTTTTCATTCATGTACTCTTCCTCCATTTGCCTTTACCTACTGCTCCTCCTTATACCTTCATAACCATCATACAATATCTCCAAATAATCACTAACCCACTTTCCTCATATTTATAACTATATCCACATAATACAACAGCATGCTACTGCAGTTCCTCCTAACTGCCTTTCTGTACCTCCTCTCCCAGTTATCATCTTATCACTCTAACCTTCCATACTCTCCTCTATCATCCACTCTTCCCCAAGAACCTTCTGCCTTCATAAAAAACCTGAACCTCTCTATCTCACCCTCTCTCTAAAGTACATCCTATATTCACTATCACAACTGAAACATTACAAGCTTCCTCTCACTTCCAATAAATATAAGTTCAAACCCACTAATTACTACTTCTATTTCACGAAACATGTTACCTCCTATTACTCTCCTAACAGATGGGGACATCCACCCCAATCCTAGTCCATCCTCTTCCTCCAACCCCAGCACCTCCACCTCACAGGCACCAATTCCCAACCTCTCTAACCAAACACCTGTCTATCTTCTTCATAAATCTACAAAGTCTTACCAACAACATTTCTGACTTACACTTGGATAGCAAACCACTCTCCCCACTCTCTCTGAAAGTTGGCTTAACCTTCATAAGACCAATTCTGAAATTCTACCCCCCAGATACAACATATTCTGGCAAGACAGACTTTTGAAAAAAAGGGGATGTGCTTCTATCATGTACTCTGAACAGCTTGACCTCTTCCCCCTCTCCCTACCCCTTCCAGATTTCTCTCCTGCTGAGCTCATCTTTCTCAACTGCCACCTTAACCCACACAGGAAATTTGCAATTACATCTATCTGTATACCTCCTGGTAACAATATTCCAGTTGTTGAATCTATCCTATCCTGGATCTCCCAACAGCTATCATATGAGACAATTCTACTAGGTGATGTTAATATTGATTGGAATAAACTCTCCCCTTACTCCCCCAGTCTTAGTATAAACCTTGTTGTCTTTAGTCAACTTATTTCTACTTCCACTCACATCAATAAAAACTTCTGCTCCATTCCTTATTGGATCTTAACTTCCAACCCTAATCAGTATTGTAATCCTAATACTTTACCAGACTCCTTCAGTGATCACCTCCCTATCTCAGTACTAAGAGTACCTTCTCATACCTCAAAAACCCACCTCTATAGAGACTGCCCAAACCTGTCCAACTTCAACGCAGACACTTTCAGCTACCATCTCTCTCTTGTGAACTGGTCTTATCTGTTCAACCTTCCTTTAAATGATGCAGTTATTGAGTTTAACAACACTTTCCTAAACATGCTAAATTCCCTAGCACACATTAGGAAAATTAGGACCAAATCTAGCCCTCTCCCTGTCTCTCCAAATATACCTTTTTCACCATGAAAAATTAGACACTACCTGGAAACAATGGACAAAGTCAAAATCTCATTCTCTCCTCCTCAATTTCAAAGAACTATGAAACCTTATCAAAATCTTATTGTCCCAGACAAGAAAACCCACACCTCAAACCCAAAAATATTTTGGTAACAACATGAACAATATTACCCATCCAGGGAACTTGCTACCCCCAACCCCTTCCACAAGAATATGCATATTGAAACAGCCACCCTTCTAAATAATTATTTATTTAATTGATTATATCCACAAACTAACCACTCCTGACACCAACCAATCACAACCACCACACCTTCCACCACCTGCCTCCACCTAGCCTTCCCCTTCAACCTGTTTCCATTGCTTATATAAAATCTCTTTGACAGAATCTTAAACCTTGTTATCCTTCCTTCGACAACCTACTTCCCCAATTTCTCAAACTTGGAGCCAGTACTATAGCTTATCCCATTTCAATCCTTATCAACCATCCTATCAAAGAATCCTCAGTAGCACAAATTTGGAAATCATTATACAATTCCACTTCATTAAGGAGGCAACTCCACTGACCCTTCCAATTTCTGACCTACAGCCATCCTCTCCCCCTCTCAAAAATCCTACAGAAATGCATTCACAGTTGACTTCTTAAATATGTACACCAGGAAAATCTCACTCCCCCCTCTCAACATGGATTTAGGCCCCACAGCAGTACATCCACAGTCCCTCTGTCATTCACACTGATAATAGCAGATGTAAGAGAAAATAAACTGGTGTATTGCATATTCCTTGACCTCTTCAAGACATTCGATACAGGCTCTCTCCATAAGCTTTTTACTAAACTAACTGAACTCAGTATCTTTGCATTCACTACTGTCTGGTTCGCTAGCTATCTTAATAGCAGACAGAAATCTGTTAGATGGCAGACCTCCTGCTCACCTTTCTTACCTATCCAAAATGAGTTCCCTAAGGATCCATCCTAGGCCCCCTTCTTTTTAATATTTTTACTAACAATATACACTCTGCCTACTGCACATCATCTCTGAGCCAGTATGCTGATGATTCTACTCTTATTACCCTCAATGACAAACCTACCGACCTTCTCTCCCTCACACAGACTTCTTTCAACACCACTGAACACTGGCTAATCAATAACCATCTCATCCTGAACCCTAAGAAAATCAAACGTCTTCTTTTCCTTCCAAAATCTATGTCCAGCTTTACAACTTCCTTCACTCTCTCTTCCCTAGACAACACCATCATTCATGCTGACCCCATACCAAACTTCTAGGAATCACAATCGATGATCAACTGAAATCTGGCCTACATATCCAACAATCCATCAAAAAGACCAACCAAAAACTCAGTCTTTTGTATAGAAACAAAAAAATATTTTTCATCGCCTCAAGGATTTTACTAGCTCAAGCCTACCTCCTCCCTTGTCTACTCTGCGCTTCCCCTATATTTACACACCTCCAAGCAAATCTTTTAACCAAACCTGCAACCAGATAGCTAGATTTGCCTGTAACCTCCCTTATAAATACCATCACTGCCTTGGCCTTAAACTACAGTAGCTTGAATCCCCTCAACTACTACAATTTTCTCAGCTACAGATAACACATTCTCTGCTTTACAAACCTGCAGACTGTCCCTCTCTGTCCACCCTCCTATCCCTATACAAACCTTCATGATCTCTCTGTAGCACTGACCAACAGTTATCTGACACCTACAGGCCTAACAAAACAATAGGCAAATTGCTTTATAAATGCTCTATAACTCAAGCTTGGATCAAACTCCCCTAACTCAAAAAAGAATTGAAGAGCTACCTTGCTAACTCTCCCTCCTACACCTGTCACCACACTACATAACATTTACTCAGCCAATTATTAGAGCATAACAATTCTCCTCTCCTGACTCTATACCAATAGTGTGGTACCTCAGCTGTACCGCTAAGCAATGCTCTACCTAAATCTCATCTTTTCTCTGCCATTACTATTACACCTCCCACCACTTCTCACAACTGTATTATTTTAATTCTCTTTACTTCCTTGACTCTCTTGAACTTTATTTCCTACCGCTCTACCTATACCCCTCTATTTAATACCTCCTCCTCTCTACTAATTCAGTTTAATCATTTATGATATTTTAAGGCCTTTTCCTTCTGATGGCCTTTTGCAAATCTACATTTTTCTTTATTACAGGTTTCTACCTCTTGTTAGTTTAGTATATTGTCTTTGTAGAATTTATATGAATATGTGTTGCTTTGTACTCTTATTCCATGTATGGCATGAATGTATATCATTATGTAGCCCAATTCTCATTATTGCAATGTCAACTCTATCATATGTTATTTGTGTGGAGCTTTTCTCCTTGGGTCTCCACTGAAAATGGGCCACCAGCCCAGTGGACCAACCTGATTAACAAAAGACAAATAAATAAATAATAAATAAATACATGTCTTGCAGATTTCAGTACTGGTTCTAGACCCCATTGAATTCATGGTTAAGTGGACATGCAACATACCTCATATCCAAATCTAGCCCTGTCTCCAACAAGACCAAGACCAAGACCATTTCATATAAGAATGATTTCCTACAATATTAAGAAAATCATTGGTAGAAGCTTGGGAATCTCCTGATATAATGCAGACTAGAGTTCTGTGGGCAATGACTTCATCAGATTTAATGATGCTAAAATAGGGAGTATGTTCCTTTCTTCAGCCATCTTTATGCCTCGAAAATTACACTTAAGGTGCTTTAGGCAATAATCCTCAGGGTATTTTAGAAAAATGGACAAGGAAATTACAGTCTTCTGAAAGCAGCAAAGCAGGAAGTGGCTTCTAGGCGCTAGCTGAGTAAAGATGTTCAGTTGCAGATTGTAAGACCAAGTTAGGAGGCACATGGCAGATCTTGTAGTCAGAAGTTTCTTCAAAGAAAAAAATAAATAAATAGATTTTAGCTACAGTGACAACAGAAAAGCTCTCTAGTTGACTATATGTAATTTTTAAAAGATGCAGTGTTTTCTGTGAATTCCCCTTAATGCAGGACCTAAGTCCGCTGTGAATAGTACTGAACACCATTAGGGGCAATGTAATGTCCCACCTGTTATACACAGGTGTACTGGAAAAGCATGACAAGTGTTTTTGGTACAGTCTGTGGTTACCTTAATGTTAAACTGTTTGCACTGGTGGGTACCTTTCTCTTCCAGAGTCTTAAATAATGGATACATTTAAAAACAGCAAAGCTTCTCTCCTCCCACTGCTTGTTAGAAGTCATAGCACCAGTTCAAAAGTGGGTACCACACTAAGTGGAAGACACCAGGCAGCAGATACCCAAATCAAAAATGTGGTAGGTCTAATAAGAAAAAGAGCAGGTTAAGAAAAATAAAGAAATGAAATGCAGTACTGCTTCAACATTGTCCTAGAAAGGTCTTGGTTCTGGATGGGACTGAGCAGACAGGAAGAAGAACAGGTAAAATATCCTATAGCTCGAGTAGCTCCATAGAGAAATTCTCATTTTAATGGACAATAATGTACAAATGGTCAGTCATAGCCTCACCTCAGGGTTTGTGCCCACTGAATGGTGCACAGCAACAGTTATCTCACTCCACAAAGGGGGAGCCACCACGGACCCCGGGAACTACCGCCCCATTAGAATGATGAGACTGGTCTGCAAGGCTATGGAGTGTATCATCATGGAACTTATAAACAATGAGATTAGTAATCTCCAAACTGTACCCTACCCAGTTCAGGTTTGTAAAAGGCAGATCATGTCTCCTAAACCTGATAGACTTCTTTGAAAAGGTCACCAAAGCCATAGATGAGGTAAGGTGGTTCAGACAGCCTATCCAGATTTCGTCAAGGCTTTCAACACCATCCCCCACTGTGGAATTATAGACAAACTCACTAAACTTGGTATAAATCCCTATGTCACAAGATGGGTTGCCAACTGGCTCACTGACAGAACCCACACTGTGAAAGTAGCAGACTCTAAATCCAACTTCAGACCAGTGACAAGTAGAGTACCACAGGGTTCAGTCCTAGGTCCTCTCCTGTTTGGTATCTACGTCTCTGAAATACAGGCTAACACAGAAGGTCTTTGGCTAACAAAGTTTGCAGATGACTGCAAACTAGCTGCCATAATCAAAACTCCTAACGATGTGGACATCCTACAAAAGGGCCTCACTGAGACAGATGCCTGGTGTCAAAGCCATGGCCTCAAGCTCAATGCCAAAAAGTGCATTGTCGTCCCTTTTGGAAAAAACTCTGTACCCATGAACTTCCACATAGGCGGTAGTCTACTTAACACTGAAATTGTGATAAGAGACCTTGGGACACAGGTGGACAGTAGTCTCTCCTTTGATAATCACATTGCCACAGTAGTCAGGAAATCCTTCTACATGGCACACCTCATCACAAAAGGTTTCTCATCCAGGAAAAAAGAGGTCATTGTTCCCCTCTACTCATCACTCATTAGACCCATTATAGAGTACAACACCCCTTTTGGTATGTACCTCACAAGACCTCTACAACAACTGGAAAGACCACAGAAATACCATACAAAGAGGATTACCAGCCTCAAACAGATGCCCTACGCAGACCGTCTCAAAAAACTCTAGCTTTACTCTGTCACATATTGCCTACTCAGAGGCGATCTCTGCCTAACATATAAAACTATGTCAAACCCAGAACTGTTGGACATGCTCCACATAAAGAAATCACAATCCCTTCGAGCTACACGTTCTAGGGACCTAAACCTTGCCACCACAATAAATATAACATGCTGGAGGGATAGATGTCTGTCCCACAGACTTACCATACTCTGGAACAAACTACCTATCTATATCAAACAAAGCTCCTCATTAGCACTCTTCAAGAAAAATCTACCCATAAACATTGTGAAATTAAACATATTAGAAATGTGTGCTTTCTCTTTTCTTTCTTTTCCATTTAACCAGACTGAGCCACAACAACACGTGGCAGTTACAGCTAGTTTTTATTTATATATATAAACAACAGATTTGCAGATAAATACTGGTAAGCCTATCAAACACCACAGTACAATGGCTGTGTGGCTAGATATATCCCCCGTGAGAATCACAAAATACCCCTACATATCCGGTGGCAGGTCATACTGTAGCTAGAGTGCTGGGATGGTATGGGACATTCATCAGCTGACCCCACACATACACAGGCCAAATAACAAGTACACACTCTGCCGCTACATAATCATGATAGGCCTTATACAGTGGCCAGACATGCAGCAATCTCTTGGGCAAGTAATTGAAATGACTAAAGAGAGCTCAGTGAAACCCAAACAGCCAGTAATCCTATGGTTGCCACCTTATCAAATGGCCAGAGTGTGATATGTTTGCACAAATGAGAATGTTTGCATTAAAAACACACATACCACCATTTTCCCAAAAAAGGTTTATTTCTGTACTATTTCAGTTTATGCCATGTAAAACACAACATAACTGAATTATGCAAATATTAAAGGAAACCTACGATACATTCTTGATCCTACCATCTCAGGGCATTTTCCAATTGTCAGAATTGTCATCAGCAGTACCATACCTCTTACCTGTTACAGGCAAAAATATGGACAAAGCTTAACATGATGGTGGACAAATAGGGACTGATTACAAATATTCTCTTACAGTCTCAGAAAGCTGATAGAATACTAGAGGTTTAGCAGTAGCATTACTTTTCTGAAGGATGTGGAGTCTTACAGTCATATGTTTGTCATCATTGAATGAGTCCAATCCTCAGGTTTTACCAGAAAGGAACCTAATTAAAGAGGAACACACAAAAGGTATGATGCCCCAACATCTGGACATTATGGAAAAATGTGTACATTTGAGGGTTATGAGTAGGCCACAACTGGCCAAACAATGACCATGCTTTGCACAGAGGTACAGGTGATAACCAAAGTAAGCCACACAAAGTATCAGACACTGATGTCATGGCAAAAGCCTCCAAGTAGTACAAAAGTACAAAACACACTTGTCTTGAATATGAAATTCAATCAACACTCAATTACATGATTAAGCCAACAGCCTCCAATTACACTCTTCAGTTAACCACCTAGTGGGGAAAGTATGAAATGTTGCAATGTAAATCGATCCTTTACATAACAATGCTTTACTTCAAACTGGTTTATCAAACTGACAGACTGTGTGCCAAACAGTAACCTCTAACCCACCACTGTCCTCATCACCATAGTATCATAAAGTACAGCTACATACCTTCTATGTTTTTATTAGTAATATCTCTCACATGTACTAACAGCATAAGAGTCAAACATGTACCCTCCCCTAAAATGTGGTACATAGGTATATATAACAGTGTGTACTATACACTGACCTCTTCACTGTACACAGTCACACATGTTGTCTAGCCTATGGACCATATTTATGGCCCCTACCCCACAACATGAATAGGAGTCGACAACATCAGTGGGATGATAGCAGGAATGTCAGCACTAAATAATGATAGCCCATACCTATCATCTCCTTAGTCCATGACATCTCGACAAAGCCTGGTATGTAAGTGGAGAATATAGGGCCAAACAGAGGGGCATATTTGATATATTGCAATCATACACTGTGAAAGTTGCTGGTGTTACAGGATTGTTTGCAACATATCCTTCCTGAGGGATATGAAGTCACAAACACTAATGCAGGTTTCCAGTTACTGATAGCAGTCAACAGAGTATTGCAATGATTTGTTAAGAACAACACCTGTTTGGTGAACAAACTAAACATGGTGGCCCAAACCCTGGCCATTATGTGCATGGCCCTGTGAAGACTGGGTGATGAAATGTGAAGGCTGCCAGCCTAGCCAGATAGAATTTTGGAGATAATTCTGTCATCTGTAAATATTAATGTAAACCACAGGCTTGTCTTAAATGGAAAACATAGTGTTACATGTGGAACTGAAAGAAATGTAACAACAGTGCACTCTGCTGTAAGGATGCTAAGTCAAGCATTGTATGACTGTCTTTGATCTTTAAAGTTGGTTCCGGCTAGTCTAGATGAAAGAATTTTTGCTATTGTTTTAAGACAAGATTTAATGGCCAGAATTTGTATGCATAAATGCCCTTTATTGCTCTGGTTTCTGCCCAAAGGAGTAGAATGTAAATGTAGTTTCTGTTAGCCTGGGAACCCAGGGAAGTGTGAAGAATGATATAAAGTAAAACAGGAATTTGATTATAAAAACAAAGACAATCAGACAGCATTAAGCATTTTTGTCTTGAGCATCCAACTCATCAGCAGTCTGCATGTGTTCTATATGTAAGTTTATTTTAGACTTGTGTTTTCTCTTAGAAATAGCTAGAAACTAGAAAGATTAGACTGTTTTTCTGTGATGTCATAACTGTACTACTGAATAATTTTAAGTATGTGTCTGTGATCTCTGAACTCTTGAGTAGCACTGTCTAGTAAGAAGTATTGTCTTGTGTTTTTTTTATTATTAAATAGTTTTAAACAAGTCACTCTAATAAGCCTTGACTGTTTAGTTACACTTACTAATTGGATAATAATAGTGCACAATAATAATTGGACACCCTTTTAAAGGCCTTTGCATAGCTGATAATTATTAGCTGGTTGGTGGCAGTGATTTCTACTGTATAGTCTGGGAAAAAGGGGCACAGCTGGAGAACCTGTGCCAGCCTTTCCCAGGAGTGTCTGTGTGGTGGTTTAAACTCTTCTCAAAGTGTGCATGCATGTGTGTGTGTGTGTGTGTGTGTGTGTGTGTGTGTGTGTGTGTGTGTGTGTGTGTGTGTGTTAGCTACTTGGGCAGGGACACGAAGCACTGGTTGGACAGAGAGGGTGCTGGAAGTTTTAGCTTGCCCACTAGGCTGAGATCTGGACCATATAGCTGTGCCAGTGTGGAGTCTTATTGGGGACTTATTGGGGACCTGGGGAGCAAGGGAGGGCCTGACTGTGATCTCTGTGTGCTCTTATTGTAAATTGCACTGTACTGTATGTATTTGTTATCCTTTCCCCCTATATGAGACACCACTCACTGGTGTTAGTGGTGAGGATTGAGGTTTCTTGATTGCTGGGGGGCTAGGGCCTGGACTTCACATATTAATTGTTTGGCAGTGGTGGAATATCCACACCACATATTAATTGGTTGTGAGTTCTGAAGGTGTTTTGTACTCTAAATCAGCCAGACAGTGAATACTCAGAGTTCAGATCACAATTGTTTTATTTCTTTTGTTAGCTTAGTCAGGCTGAGCAGGTAGCATAACAGCAGAGGAGTATGGAAAGCTGACAAGGAGTCAGCTGGTGGAGGTGTGCCAGGCTAGGGGACTGGTGCATGGAAACCTGACTAAGGCAGACCTGATTGCAGCCTTGGTTACAGCTGCATCAGAAAACAGCAACCAGGAGAACAATCAGACTGGCAGTGGAGATATAATACCCTCAGAGAATAGACAGCTCAACCTTTCTGCAGAGGACTTAAAAATCCATCTAGAGCTAAAGAGACTTGAGTTGGAGGCCAGACTTGTGGAAATAGAAGCAACTGGGAGATTGAGGTGTTTAGAGAGTGAGGACAATGAGAGACTAGGACATTTGCAGGCTGAGGAGAATGAGAAACTGCAACGCCTGGAAGCTGAGGAAAAAGAGAGGCAGAGGCAGCATGAGAAGGAGATGCTGACTCATCGCCAGAGTCATGGAGGTAATGGGGAAGGGAGCAACTGGAACCCAGAAGCAAAACAGGTCAGTAAATGTCTTCCACAATTTAAAGAGGGGGATAATTTTGATACTTTCATTCATATATTTGAGAGGGCATGCAAACAGTATGGTATTGACCAACGGCTCTGGGTGCAGTTCCTGACACCCTTACTCCATGGTAAAGCTGTAACTGTTTTGTCAAAAATGTCTGAAGTTGCATGTTTTGATTATACTGCTGTTAAAAATCATTTGTTAGAATTGTTTAAGCTAACACCTGAAACATATAGGAAAAGGTTTTGTAAGCATAGATGCAAGGACGATGAAAGTGTGTGTGAATATGTTGCTGAACTGGGCACTTATTTCCATAGGTGGGTGAGTGGATGTCAGGTCACTACTTTTGAAGGGCTGGCAGACCTTCTGGTGAGGGAATAAGCCCTTAGCACTTTGCCTGAGGACATGAGGATCTAGTTAGCTGATAGACAATATGCTACTTCAGATGAGTTAGGGAAGAAGGGAGACCTATACCATGTAAGCAGAGCAGCCCTGCACAGGAAATTGACCCCCAGTATTGCTCATGGGTCTAAAGGAACCCATTGTGGGCAGTACAGACAGCCTCGACAAAATCTGCCAGTAGCAGGGGAAGCCACTAGTCCAGGTACAAATCCAGGAGTTAGGGTTAAATGTTTTGAATACAACCAGTGGGGCCATGCGGCATACAGGTGTCCATGGAGGCAAGGTGGGGAACAAAAGGCAAGGGAGCCAGTATGTGGGAAAGACAAAATGCCAATAGTAGGTTGTCTTGGGACAACAAAGGTACCAAACTACCACCAGAGGTTATATCCTATTGGAGTGAATGACAAAGAGGCCATTGCCAAGAGAGACACAGCCTCTGATATAACCATTGTAAACCCTGCAATGGTTACAGAGGAGCACTACTTGCCTAGGCAGTCTACTCCAGTCAGGGCTTTAGGAGGGATCCCATTCCAAATAACCTTGGCTATGGTTCACCTTGACTGGAAGGGTGGAAAAGGAAGCCAGCAAGTAGGTGTGTTTGAGAATATACCTGCAGATGTCCTGATCGGTATCCTGTGCTTGTGCAGTGACACGCCTTCAGGCTTGGAGACAAGCAGGTAAGTCTGGTAGCCTAGGGGAGACTCAGACAGACTGCATACTTGCAGCTAGGACTGGTGGAGTGGTTACTTCAGGGAGGGAGCTACCCTGTAGCAGTGAGACTCAAGGTGAGCCACAGCTGCTTGGGGGTAACTGATGGTCCCTTGGACAGAGTGACTCCAAAGGTAGAGGTGATAAGTAGTACCCAGACTGACAGTGAGGCAGCACTGTCAGAGGATGCCAGACTTACTGTGGAAGGGGAGCTGGGAAGGGTTACAAAAAGAGAGTTGAGACAGGCTCAGCTCTCAGACCATACATTGCAAGGCCTGAGGCAGGTAGCTAGGGAGGCACCTTACTCTCAAGGAAAAGGGGGGCATCTGTATACTGGGACAAAGGGTTACTATACAGAGAGTGGACCACTGAGGGAGGGCTAGAAGGTGAGAGAGTACAGCAGTTGGTAGTGCCTAGAGCCTACCATTTGGCACTTCTAGCCATAGTCCATGATATTCCCTTTGCAGGTCATATGGGCATAAAATGTACAAAGAGGCATATTATGCAGAACTTCTATTGGCCTGGAATTTCCAGAGATGTAACAGGGTACTGCAGGACCTGTGAGCAGTGCCAAAAGGTAGTCAAGGCAGGAGACAAGGTGAGAGCTCCTTTGATGCCTTTGCCTGTGATTGAGGAGCTATTTCAGAGGGTAACTATGGATATGGTGAGTCCTCTGAGTACCCCAAGTTTCACATGGAAAAAAGCATATCCTAGTGGTAGTGGATTATGCTACACGATACCCTGAGGGAGGGGCTTTGTCCTCCACTGAGGCAGAGAAGGGGGCAGATGCTTTGTTAGAAATTTTCAGCAGGGTAGTTTTCCCAAAAGAAATACTGACTGACAGATATGCTAATTTCATGTCAGACCTGCTGGCTTGTCTGTGGAAGTCCTGTGGGGTGAATCACATGAAGACCAGCCCCTACCATCCTCAGACTAATGGTCTGGTTGAGAGGTTAAACTCTACAATCAAGTCCATGCTACAGGCATTTGCAGATCAGTTTAATAAAGAGTGGGACAAATATTTGCTCCATCTGTTGTTTGCTTAAAGAGAAGTTCGCCAGTAATCCACAGGTTTTTTACCCTTTAAGTTGCTGTATGGCATAGGGTGAGGGACCTCTAGATTTAATTTGAGATGAGTGGGAAGGTGAGTGCGAGTCTCACAAGGAGTCTCTGGTGGCATACATCCTAAACCTCAGGACAAGGCTCAGGGAACTCATGGGCTTGGCCCAGAAGAACCTGACAGAAGCCCAACAACAGAAAAATGTGTGGTATGACAGGAATGCTTGAGCTAGAGAGTATGATGTGGGGCTGCAGGTAATGGTTCTCATGCCTGTCAGACACAATAAACTACAAGCAGCTTGGGGGGACCCTACAAGGTGGTAAGAAAGGTAAGTGATGTTAACTACATGGTGGAATTGCTAGGCAGACAGCAGGGGTAGAAATTGTACCATGTTAACATGATGAAACCTTACCATGATAGGGAGGCCCTTGTGCTGAGCATTTGCAGTGGATTGCAGGAGGAGTCTGAGGGAGATCTGGGGACTGATCTCCTCTGTGAGGCTCGGGCTGACACCTCAGTGGAATGGGTAGCAATGTCCCAGCAGCTATCTCCTACCCAGGTTCAAGAAATCTGAGCAGTGTTGCAGGAATTTGGGGACATGTTCACTGGGAAACCAGGGTGCACCCTCCTGCGGCAGCACAAGGTGGATACAGGACCCCAAAGTCCTATTAGGCAGGCCACTTATAGAGTGCAAAAGATGTTGGAACTAGGGGTGATGCAAGAGTCCAACAGTCTCTGGGCCTCCCCAGTGATGCTGGTGCCAAAGAAGGATGGCAGCACCAGGTTCTGTGTGGACTACAGGAAATTAAATAGTCAGTTGGATGCTTACCCCATGCCTAGGACAGATGAAGCCCTAGAGCAGCTTGGTGGCACTAAGTATCTTACAACCATTGATCTTACCAAGGGTTACTGGCAGGTGCCCTTGACTCCCAGTGCTAGAGAGAAGTCAGCCTTTGTGACTCATTTTTGGCTTGTATGAGTTTTCAAAGATGCCCTTTGGGATGAAGAATGCCTCAGCAACTTTCCAGAGGCTAGTGGATCATATTCTAGCAGGAGGGTTTGCCCTTGCTTACCTAGATGATATTGTCATCTACAGCAATTCCTGGCCAGAGCACCTTCAGCATGTCAGAGAGGTGCTGGGCAGACTACAGAGGGCAGGGTGACCATTAAGCAGAGCAAATGTCAGGTGGGTATGACAGAGGTCTCCTACCTAGGACATAGAGTGGGGAGTGGTAAGCTAAGGCCAGAATCTGCCAAAGTGGAAGCCATTCAGGTATGGCCTGCACCTGTTACTAAAAAGCAGGTGAGGGCATTTTTAGGGACAGCAGGGTACTGCAGAAAGTTTGTCCCCAGTTATAGTACCATAGCTGCTCCCCTCACAGACCTGACAAGGAACAACAGGCCAGATAAGGTTGTGTAGACCCCATCATGTGAGCAGACATTCCAGAAACTTAAAGAAGCTTTGGGAGGACCCCCTGTGTTAGCCAGTCCAGATTACAGCAAAGAATTTGTTGTGCAGGTGGATACTTTGAACCATGGGGTGGGGGCTGTACTCATCCAGATTTCTTCAGAGGGAGAAAGGCACCCAGTGGTTTATCTCAGTCATAGGCTCCAACCCAGGGAGGAATGCTCTGCAGCTGTAGAAAAGGAATGTCTAGCCATAGTGTGGGCACTGCAGAAACTTCAGTTTTATCTGTATGGAAGGAAATTCACTGTTATGACAGATCACAACCCCCTAATATGGTTAAACAGAGCCAGCCAGCAAAATACCAAGTTGCTAAGATGGAGCCTGGGATTGCAAGCATATGATATGTCCTTGCAGTACCACAGTGGTATTAGCAATGCCAATGCAGATGGGTTCTCAAGGCAGGGAATGGGCTAAGGTATACTCAGATAGACCTAGCCCTCTCAAACAGCGTTTCTCAAGGGTCACTTGAAAAACTAGCTTGAGTTCCCAGGGGGGAGGGAGATATGTGAAGATTGGGTGAAGAAATGTGAAGACTGCCAGCCTAGCCAGATAGAATTTTGGAAATAATTCTGTCATCTGTAAATATTAATGCAAACCACAGGCTTATTGTCTTAAATGAAAAAATAGTGTTACATGTAGAACTGAAAGAAATGTAACAATGGTGCACTCTGATGTAAGGAAGCTAAGTCAAGCATTTTATGAATGTATTTGATCTTTAAAGTTGGCTCCAGACAATATAGATGAAGGAATTCTTGCTATTTTATTTTATGACCAGATTTAATGGCTAGAATTTGCATGCATAAATGTCCTTTATTGCTCTGGTTTCTGCCCAGAGGAGAAGAATGTAAATGTAGTTTCTGTTAGCCTGGGAACCAAGGGAAGTGTGAAGAATGATGTAATGTGAGCCAGGAATGTGATTTTAAAAACAGAGAGAATCAGAGAGCATTAAGCATTTTTGTCTTGACCATCCAACTCATCAGCACTCTGCCTCTGTCCTATATGTA
Organism: Protopterus annectens; assembly: GCF_019279795.1. Classification (NCBI taxonomy): domain Eukaryota; kingdom Metazoa; phylum Chordata; order Ceratodontiformes; family Protopteridae; genus Protopterus; species Protopterus annectens. The sequence goes on from NC_056743.1 coordinate 1,817,124,397, forward strand.
AGTTTATCTTAGACTTGTGTTTTCTCTTAGAAATAGCTAGAAACTAGAAAGATTAGACTGTGTTTTTCTGTGATGTCATAACTGTACTGCTGAATTATTTTATGTATTTCTCTGTGATCTCTGAACTCTTGGCTAGCACTGTGTAGTAAGAAGTATTGTCTTGTGTTTTTTATTATTTATTATTAAATATTTTTAAACTGTTCAACTGTGGCTGTTTTGTTTAGAGATAATTTAAGCTCTAGAGTACATTGCATGTATATAGTGATCCTGTACAAAGTCACTCTAATAAGCCTTGACTGTTTACCAATTGGATAATAATATTGCACAGTAATAACTGGGCACCCTTTTAATGGCCTTTGAGTAGCTGATAATTATTAGCTGGGTGGTGGCAATGATTTCTACCGCATAGTCTGAGAAAAAAGGGGGTGGCCGCGGTGGTGCAGCGGTTAGTGTTGCCGCCTCACAGCAAGACATTCTCTGGTTCGATCCTCAGCTGGGGTGCCTTCTATGTGGAGTCTGCATGTCCTCCCTGTCGTCGCGTGGGTTTTCTCCGGGTGCTCTGGTTTCCTCACACATCCCAAACACATGCTGTAGGTGGATTGGACACTCTAAATTGGCCCTAGGTGTCAGTGTGTGCCTGTGTGTGCCTTCTGTGGAAGGTTGGGCACTGGGCTGGCAACTCAACACCGTAAAACTCCACTGCTAATCATGAGCAGACAGGTGATCCTCTGTGGTGACCCTGGAGGGTGGCCTAATGGTTAAGGTGCTTGCCTTACAAACACAAGTTGCAGGGTTTGAGTCTCACAAGGGATAATTGGCTAGGCTTAAAATGGCTCACAAGGGCAGTTAGCTTAGTACTTATTCATGAACCTATGAACCTATAAAAAAAAAAAAACAAAAAACAAATGGGAAAAGCTGAAAGAAGAAGAAGAAGAAGAGTCTGGGAAAAAGGGGCACAGCCGGAGAACTTGTGCCAGCCTTCCCCAAGAGTGTCTGTGTGGTTGTATAAACTCTTCTCAAAGTGTGTGTGTGTGTGTGTGTGTGTGTGTGTGTGTGTGTGTGTGTGTGTGTGTGTGTGTGTGTGTGTGTGTGTGTGTGTGTCAGCTACTTGGGCAGGGACATGAAGCACTGGTTGGACAGAGAGGGTGCTGGAGGTTTTCGCTTGCCCATTAGGCTGAGATCTGGACCATATAGCTGTGCCAGTGGGGAGTCTTATTGGGGACCTGGGGAGCAAGGGTGCAACCAGCCCTGGACTGACTGTTATCTCTGTGTAGACTTAAGAGAAATTGCACTTTACTGTATGTATTTGGTATCCTATCCTCCTATATGAGACACCCCTTACTGGAGTTGGTGGTGAGGATTGAGGCTCCTTGATTGATGGGCCAGGGCACAGGTGTCACAAGCCCTATGTTTGAGAGATATGCAGACACATAATGTTGTCAGACTTCAGAATATGCAGAACTAGCATGTACACACAAATCCTGTTACACTAGCAGTATTCAAACATATAACAGTGATACTCACACTGTCCCTACAGCTGGAACTTTACATAAACCTGCAGTTGGCCTATGTCCACATGTCATGTTCTAAGAGATATTCTCACCTGCTGTCTGTAACACTGCTACTCACACACAGAAAGGATGTGTCCCTTATAGGCAAGGTAAAGGGACAACGACCACAGAAAGTAGACATTTATCGGAGTGGGTTGCCATGACATTGGCTATTGGAAGAACTACACAGCTACTCTGCATGCAATTAGCAAGTGGGGAGCACTGATTGGTGCACAGACCATCACCTGGTCATGACCATCACCTACAAAAGCCATGCTGTCACTTAAACCCACTCAATCCCTGTACTACAGAAAGAGAGAGAGAGAGAGAGAGAGATAAATGACACAGACCGAGACAACAACCAAAACACTTAGGTTTGAATATACAACAACCCCCCCCCCAAGAAAAAGGTAAGTGAAAAATTTAAGTGTAATTTAATGTATTACTTGATCTGTAATAATAGGATAGCTGAGCTTGAAAAATGTATATGTGGCAGCAAAACTTGCTGTACTGATGTCCTGCTGTGCAACTGCTATGGCCAAAGCATCTGGCTCTGTCTGCAGTGGGGGACATCACAGCCATACCTGTCAACTGCAGAAATCTTCACAGAATGTGCAGATTTTTAAATCAGACTGTTATGTCTGTTCCTCTTGACATCTCTACCTGTCTGACAAATAGCTGAGGACTGAAGTAATGAAGTAATGACAAACACTTTAGTGAAAGACTACACATCCTTCAGAACAGTCACAGTAATGCAAAATGTATTATGCTAAAAACTTCATAACTCTGTAACAGGAATATGTATGATATATCTCTGTTTACCCCCACCCCCCACAGCATGTTAGGCTTTGTCCACATGTGATGTTCTAAGAGTTTGAGAGGTGGTATCACAGCTCAAGAGCCTGACTCACCCTGGGAAAGGACAGCTCTCATTTGCCAACCACTAGAGTGTCTATCAAACAGGTGTGACTGTGCCACTGCTAGGCCAGTTAATGGGATGTTGTCCATATCCATATATTACATGTGAATATGAGTATGATGTATGTTTGTCTTGGAAAGCTAAGAGATATATATAGGGCATGTGGATAGTACAGTACAGTTGCAGACATGTGTGCTGAACTGCATGTGATATCTTCAATTAATTACATTCAACTGTACAGTATTCTGCTGGACAATAAGCACATTTGTGACTGATATCTGTAGACACACACATATACTTGAACTATGTTGACCAAACCAGTGGTAAGTATTCTAGCAATGACAACGTAACATAATAGTGTAGTTATGACTGTTGGACATCTTCCAGGTTATCACAGTTGTGTCAAAGGCTAATGTGCAATCAACTTAAATATCTATGTTGCAGGTAGAGTGATATGGTATCAATATTGATGTTACTTTTGCCAACCATTGATGTGGGTCTTTGTCCTGAAGTCCTGTGGGTATAACCAGCTGAGAAGTATGATTGATTAGCAAGTCTGTGAATACAGTGTGCCATACTAACATAGAACACAAATGTATGCCAGGTATCCCATGAGCACATGTATGTACGTGTATGTCCAGCTGGAAGGCACAAAAATGATACCATGGGTTACAAGCAGTCAAAATAATAGGGTGTGCATGTTGCATGTGTGTAATATCAGTGCCAGTGCATACAACAGAAATAAATGTGTACAGCTACTGCTTGTTGCATTGCCCTGACACTGATATGGGTATTATAGTCAGCATGATTATCATGCAGTAATCAGTGAAGTGTTCATCTGTGTTATGACCCATTGCTCATGCCTAACACTAACAACTATAGCAACACCTACATACAGGGAATATCAAAAGCATACACATCCCTGTTGGAAATCTCAGGTTTGTGTGCTGTATGACAATTAGACCACAGATAATCTTTTAAAAATGTTCCACATCCCAAATGTGACCCATACCGTGTACAATTCTATTGAGTGTGCAAACCAAGACAAATGGATTCTGTAGTTATCTCAACAGGTGTTCACACAAAATATCACTTTAAAGTTATGCACACTCATTCAACTGACTTATTGTACTGATTGTTATTTCACATGTTTTCACAGACCCATTTGTCATGTTTTACATTGAATTAGGATAGAGGTCACATTACAGGTGTGAATTTATTTGAAATGAGTTTTTGTGGTGTCTTGTTCTAATTGCACAAATACCAGGCATTGTAACAAGGGTGTGTACACTTCATATCCACTGTAGTTATATGCAATCAGCAGTACCTGACCTGTAAAAGTACCCTCCACCAAGGAGAGAGTAATCCCCCTTGGTGGACAGCACCTATACACAAAGCACATAATAGGATGCTATACTGGCTGTACAGGGACACATAGGCACAGCCAACAACTTGTAGGAAAGTCCACCTCTATCTCAGCAAGCATGTATGTTCACAGCTGACGTTGTGTAAGGCTGATTATGACTATAAATCAGACATATCCACACCACCAAGGACAATTGCAATAGAGTATCTTCACATATGTAGTTAGTCTCAGAGGCAACAACACAGTTCAACCTGTACTGGGGGTAAAGCACACCTCTTACACACATGCCATGGATATAGGCAACATGCATCACACAGGTTAGTTGGGAACAGTGCCACCCTGTCCACACAAATTCTATAGGGGATATGCATATCAAATACACTACCCCCCTCATCAATGGTGAATATGTACATAATGCCTACTGAAGGCAACAAAAGCAAGTCTTCCTGGGCCATGAGAACATCACTGTCTGCTGCTTATCTGTCCTAAGGCATGTGCTCACAGCTCCAACACACACTACAGTCAAACACAGACTTGCCACCATCCACACACTATACACATGGACGATGGCCACTGTCATCCCTATACACAGAAATGAATGGAGAATAGAGGATTATGCAGTTAACTGTGCAACATTGGTTGGAATAAGATAGGTCAGAGCCAGGAGTGCAATGATTATAGGTTGTAGTTTGGAATATTGTCAGGTAATATTCTGTGTTGATGTGTAAGTAGACAACCATATGAGGTTGTGTAACCTTTTCTCCTGTTTATGTCTTCCAGCTACCATGCCACGAGGAAGGCTACCAGCCTTTACTTCATTGGAGAATGATGTAATCACTCAATATCTCATACAGCACTATGATGTCCTCTTCAGACATGGCACAGAAGCCCTACATGACCAAACAGCCCTGTAGGAAGAACTGGTCCACAGGATGAATGATGCTGGACAACAGAACTGGCATTATGACCAGGTCCATCATTGCACCAGTGACATTTTGTATCATGAATGGAACCAAGCAGCTGCTGTAGTAAGGGAGCAGCTAACCACAGGTTGGGGTGCAGCCGTTCAGCCCAAACTGACACGTACAAAACAGTTCCTTGCCAGCCTTAGTGCACCCACCCAGCACACCCACCATGAAGCAGAACCCAGCATTGTTGAGGTGGGTGGCACCCGACCAATGTCTGAGGAGCATGCAGATAAGGCCACAGTGCACATAACTAAAAGAGTGTTGATTGTACATTTCTATTTGTAGAGAATATGCATGCATATATCAGAGAAGATAGTCTATAGCTGGAGTTTAGTAATGCATAAATGTGCACATCTATGGTGTTGGTCTGCATATTCTGTAGTACTGCTGTTTGTTCTATTAATGTTCTGAAATGCTGCTTCCACCCTGTAGCAATGCCACATGAGTGGCTACTGAAATTATCTCTCTCCCACAGCTATGTAGGTCCCTCAGGTATACAACTGGGGCAGCAGCCTGTGGCTGGTAAATATGGGGATATTTACTTCATGTTTGCCAATACACTGGCCATGTTAAGGCCATGCTATATGCCCTGTACACATTTATCACACCTACCTATAATGCATGATGTACATGTTCAGTTTTGTTGGTGTTAACTGCACAGTGGTCAGCATGGTGAAGGGTAGGTAGGAGTCCTGTAGTATACCTCACAACCTGTCAGTGCAAGATGTGTGGACAGAGACAAGTCAGATGGTGGGACAAATGGGCTACAGTAGGAACATGTATGAAACATAACCTTCATACAGTCAATATAAAAGTGTACACACCCCTATGATGGTGTCAACTGTTCCTGATATATACAATGACAGAGCACAATAACACATTCCACACCTTTTACAACCCATAATATGCACCTAACATGTGCAATTAATATATAAAATTGAATCCTATGTCAGGACAACAAATATGGGGTTACAAACCTTACAATACACTGGAAGCATACGTGTGCACACACTCCAATTAACATAATGTGGAGGCAGCTTGTGATGTACTGACTGCATTTACTCTTCTGCAGTACACACCCGCCATCAGGTACAGGCCTCTATGTCACACCATGTAATGGTCTGCTGTCTGAGAAGTATGTCCATGACAACTGGCCAGCTGCCTGCAACACAGGCAGCCATGGCTTGCAGATATCTTTCTAGGCATGACATGGATCCCATATCTGAAAGGAATGAGTCAGGATTAGGGTAAAATAACATTACCTCACCATTGTATATTCCATGGCAAACAGTGCAGACAGTCATCTAAAGGTGTATTAAATATGGGATGACAGTGATGTTGACAAGACACAGATGGCCATCCAATACAGATGACAATACATAGTGCAAACTGGGCAGGGAGGCTACCCAGATGCATGCAGCAACACTGAGGCAGTTGCACAAATGTCTAGCAAGTCCTGCCTGTGTATTACCTGTGTCAACAATCACATGGAGTCTGCATAAGTGTGCCCTATGGGTTAGGGTAAGTAGATGGGAGATTTATCGCACAAGAAACATCATCTACCAAGGTCTTCTTAAGGCATGTGTTACAATGTATAATGGTGTCATGAGACCAAGGCTCAAACCTACAGATAGTAGTCCTAAGGTTACGTGTGGTGCACAAGCAGCAGTTCACATCACATGAGGGCCACCATTCCCCAGCTTGAAGGTTGCTGGTGCCAGTGTACACTTTTACGGTTTCTGTTCATTACCTGAATGTAGGCCTGTAGACATAGTGGAGTGAATGTGGAACACTGCAAACTAGCACTCATGTGGGCCACAGTTATCAGGCATCTGCAATAAGGCTGAGGATGGGGAGGGTTGTCAGCTTCATATACAACAGTGAACTGAAGCATACATCCAAAGTTAGCTAAGAATGGTTGTATCTTAACACATTCAAGGTTATGAATTGGCCCTAACATAACACACACTCCACAGCAATACTGAAGTCCCCGTATGACTTTCATGGGCTGGCCTTGCAATCTAGCAGAGTTCTGATACCTTTGTAGGGAAGACGGAGCTAATTATGAAAGGGCAAGGATGTGCCATGCTACTGTGCCCCTTCCAGGAATAGTGACTGCTGTATTTCAGTTAGCAGGTGCTTCAACAAACCATTGGTTTAAGGGTGTGCACGGTTATGCACCCCCAATATGGTACACATCTGAGTCAGCATCTCCATGACTGAGAATCATCTGACTCATGATTGGATTGCATAGGTCATATGTCACATATCAGGTATGAGTAATGTTTTTGACTGCAGTAATGTGGCCCCATTGCATATCATAGAAGAGGCTGACATGTCAACAGGGGTGTGTACGTTCTTGAAATCCACATGAGGCTTGGAAGGTCATCAGTGTACACAGATGTTATTGCACATACATTAACTGATGATGATGAGATCTGGGAATCAAATGTCAGTCATTCATTAGTGACATTCATCATCATATCATCCCCGTCTCATGTCAGGCAAACACATAGGAGTTGGGAAGAACAGAGCAAACATAACTGCTACACATCTAACACATTCAGCAATGATTTGTATAGTTGTGAGTTATGATGTACAGTGCATGCCAGTGTACTGTACAGGTGCACAGCATTAATGTGTACATGGGTGCAGTGTGTTCCAGGGGAAGGGGCATCAACTACTAACATGACTCGTGCATCCCACATATGTATATAATTTGTAACCAGGATTTAGAATGGCTGCACTGCCTGATATTGAGTGCCATATGTCATGCATGTCAATTGTTGGGTAATGAGATCTGTGTAATATGTTTGTGCCACCTCACCTGTAAGTGTGTGTGTGTGTGTGTGTGTGTGTGTGTGTGTGTGTGTGTGTGTGTGTGTGTAGAAGTAAACTATAATGTACAGGTCTTAATTTACATTTCTTGTCTGCCCCTCACAGGTGGCGAGGTGGGTCAGGGTCCATCCTGCAGGCAAACTGATGTTAGTGTCCATACAAACTCTGACAATGATGATAGGCATAGTGAGGCACAGGCAGGGTTGTAAGGGGCTGAATCTGTGCCATTGGTTGAAATCCCACTTTTATCCACCCCAACTCTGCACACAGTCACAATGCCCATACATACTGCATCACCAGTGGCCATAGATGAGGGATAGTTAGCCGGTGGTGGCATGGGACAGGAAAGTGTGGTAACTATGACAAGTGTGTCTGTACAGAGCAGCCATAGCCAGATGACAGGTGAGGTACCACACAGGCAGATGTACAGAGGTGCTCATAGGAGGGCTGCTGGCCATCATACATCTGGCAGAAGTGCCACAGCAGGTGTCACAAGATGCATGTTTTGGGCCATTATGGAGGCACAGGCACATATAAAACATTACACCAGAGATAGTCCGAGGCTACAGAGGGTTACTCTTCTTGCTGTATGTGACATTATCTGTTATCTTGCAGCTGCCCACCATTATTTTGCAGAGGTCATGGAGAGATGGTTGGGTGAGATGGTGGGAATCCTCGACCATGTGGTGTCTGTGGTAGAGCATGTGGTGGGGGTAGGGCATTGGCCACATAGATGTAGGTCAACAACACCAACAGGTGGAGGTCTACATGGACATGCAACAACTCACATCTGCTCCCATAGTGGCAGTACCAGCACCAGCACTGCAGGCGGGTGCTGTCCACACCACAACACAGCAGTCCACTGCACATGGTCCTCGCCGGTCCCAACAGAGACATGGATCCAGCTGACAATTGTCATCATCAGAAGAGAGTAACATATCTTGGCTTCTCCCTGGTAGTGCCCATGCAACCCCTGGCAGGCACAGCTCCCTTCTCCATGGCCAGACATGGTGAACTGTACACCCTGCCAAGTACAGTGTGCAGCTGTCCAACAAACTTGTGTATAGGACAGCCACATGGCAGAAATGTGTGCATACATACACACACACATCACCAACACAGGTAAGGCACCTCCATACCTACACACACCACATCTGCACAGCCCATTTAAGAAAGAACCCCCTAACCCACACACATGCTGTCAACCAAATGGCTCAGCCTAGGCTTCTAGCAAATCCACAACACACCCCGTGCATATGATGATACCTGTGCCACACCCCTGTCATCCATACCATTGATGCAGGGACATGATAATATGGTTCTGATGCACAGGGTGAATGTACTAAGCTTTAGCAATGTAATGCTGTTTAATGTGTTTTCAGATGGAATGATTAATGCTTACATGTCAGGGTGTGTAGCTGTCCAGCAATGATGCATTATAGCTGTCATCAAAACTGACTGATTGTAGTCTCCATAATGCATTCTGTTTGTGTTCTAGGTGTCTATTTGTCAGCAGGATGTTTGTCTGCTGTCCTGTCCTACAAGGGGTGTGGCACTGTAGTGACACATTGACTGAGTCATATCCTGGGTACAGCTGAACACAAGTAACAGGTCTGTATAACAGTTACTGCATGTGCCACATGGCTGATAGGTCTGAGGGGTTTATACAGGTGAATGCATGGTGGTTGATGTAAGCAGCTCTTCTACAGTAGACAATGGTAAGTGTACAGGGTGGCACACACCAAATGTTTGTGAATAACACACACAGAGGCTTTGGTGTTGATGCACTACACAGAGAATATTGTTCACATGGATGTACTTCATTTTGCAGTGAGCTCATTTTGGCCTATGTAATTCCATGAAGACGCTGCTTTGCCAGAGATGGCCTGCACCTGTTGCCCTTGGGATTCTGGATACTGGCAAAGGCTCTTGCCACTCCTATAGTGCCTTTTTTAGGCAAGGTTTAAATGACAAATTCACCACCGTAACAGGTACAAGTAAGCAAAATCTGAGGGTAATGCTACTCAATGCTAGAAGTCTAAACCTCAAAATGCACTCACTCGAAGCACTCCTTAAAATGGTGAACATTGACATCTGTGCAGTGACAGAGACCTGGTTCAAGGCTCCGGAGAGCACCCCTGCAATACCAGGCTATAATTCATACCACACCTTTCTTCCACCAAACCCAGACAGAAACACTAAAGGTGGAGGCGTGTCCATATTCATTAAGGATATCCACACCTCCAAGCTAGTTGCTCAGCATAATGCATCTGAGATTATCCAAGTTCAACTAACTCTGGGAAAAACTGCAATCCAAATTGTAGCTTGCTACAGACTGGGAGGAGTGTCACAGATCAAATATACAGTATGGGCAGGCAACTGCAAAGCCACCAATTATAAGAACACACAACACTAGGGAGGGGGGGGTGGGAAAAATTACAGTTCCTAGCTGTAGCCACTAAATTAAAGTTTTAAACAGATCAAGGAGCAAACTCTAGAGAATGCTTTTAACTGTAAACAGACAATTATAGTAATGCGCACTATTACAGTTCCTAGCTATAGAACACAGAAACCTCAAAAAAATCAAAAATGCACAGAAAAGCTTGGATAGAGCAATCACAGACAGAGAATACAACTCTCAGTATGAAAAAGCAGTTTACAGTTAAGTAATTCAGTAAACATGTGATTAGCAATGAAAAATACAGTTAATACTTGTAGTATCCCAGGTTATATGCAGTCATACATGCATGTATTGTATCATTACATTACCATGCTCCAGGATTCTCACTCCTCTTTTCTTGATACACTGGAAAATATTAAGGTACAACCCAACACTCTAATAATGGGTGATTTCAACTGCCCTACCATTAACTGGGAAAACTACTCAGGTACCAACTCTTTTTCTCAATGTTTTCTGGAAATCATCAATTCCAACACCTTGGATCAACTTATCCACACCCAACCAAGGGCAGCAATACCCTAACATGGGTGACCAGAGTTCCACACCAGAGGTCAGCTCCTCGTTGGTCAGATCTGACCACAAGCTAATCACCCCAGACATCCACATCCCGCTCCCACCCACCATTAGGAAAACAACCGTAAAAAATTTCTCCAAAGCCAACTTCACGCTTCTTAAGACAGAAGTGGCAAACATCACAACACCCATGCAGATGGACAATAGAGGTATGACTGCTGAATCCTGCACAAATGCACTTTATAAGCACTTACACAAGTGCATGGATCGTGCTATCCCTAACAGAATCAAGATGCTATCCTCCAAAAAAAGGAAGACAATCTGGTAGTCTTCTGCCATAAACAAACTCTATAACAGAAGAAAGAAACTTGCAAAAAAAGAGTAAAATCCCACGATTGGAGGAACTCCCTGGTCAGCCTCAGTAATAAGCTGAGATCCCTCATAAAATCCTACAAAGCTAGTTATGAAAACAAAATTGCCACTGATTCTAAAGGCAGCCACAAAGCATTCTATAGCTATGTCAAGAATCTCAATGGCAACACTCAGATCTGCTATGAGTTACAGCACAATGACACTAAATATACAGAACCAACTGATATTGCCAACATCCTGGCAGATATGTTAAGTGCTAACTTTACCCCCCTTTTACCCCCTAAAGGGCCCATCTTTATACCAGAAGAATGCAAAGTTCCTGTAATCATGGCTGCATGGGTAAAAACCTCACTCTCCAAAGCCAAGAACACAGCATCCATGGGACCTGACAACATTCCAGGCTGCCTTCTACATGAACTACAAAATGAACTGACACCCCACCTAAGTACCATGTTCAATCATAGCCTCACCTCAGGCTTTGTGCCCATTGAATGGAACACAGCAACAGTTATCCCACTCTACAAAGGGGGGGCACAACAGACCCCTGGAACTACCGCCCCATTAGCCTGATGAGCCTGGTCTGCAAGGCCATGGAATGTATCATGATGGAACTCATAAACAAAGACATTGGAGATCTCGAAACTCTGGACCCCGCATAGTTTGGGTTTGTAAAAGGCAGATCATGTCTCCTAAACCTGATAGACTTCTTTGAAGTAGTCACCAAAGCCATAGATGAGGGTAAGGTGGTTTACACAGCCTATCTAGATCTCTCCAAGGCATTTGACACCATAAAACTCTGGAATTATAGATAAACTCACTAAACTAGGTATAAATCCCTATGTCACAAGATGGGTTGCCAACTGGCTTACTGACAGAACCCACACTGAGAAACTAGCAGACTCCAAATCAGACTTCAGACCAGTGACAAGTTGAGTACAACAGGGTTCAGTCCTGGGTCCTCTCCTGTTTGGTATCTACTTCTCTGAAGTACAGGCTAACACAGAAGGTCTTTGGCTAACTAAATTCACAGATGACTGCAAACTAGGAGCCATAACTGAAACTCCTAATGATGTGGACATCCTACAAAAGGGCCTCAGTGAGACAGATGCCTGGTGTCAAAGTCATGGTCTCAAGCTCAATGCCAAAAAGTGCATTGTCATCCCCTTTAGTAAGAACTCTGTACCCATGAATTACCACATAGGCAGTAGTCTACTTAACACCAGAAGTGTGATAAGAGACCTTGGGACACAGGTGGACAGTAGTCTCTCCTTTGATAATCACATTGCTGCAGTGGTCAGGAAATCCTTTTACATGGCACACCTCATCACAAAAGGTTTCTCATCCAGAAAAAAAGAGGTCATTGTTCCCCTCTACTCATCACTCAGTCATTGTTCCCCTTTACTCATCACTCATTAGACCCATTATAGAGTACAATGCCCCTTTTGGTATGTACCTCACAAGACATCTACAACAACTGGAAAGACCACAAAAATACCTCACAAAGAGGATTACTGGCCTCAAACAGATGCCTTACACAGACCGTCTCAAAAAACTCCAGCTTTACACTGTCGTATATTGGCTACTCAGAGGCGATCTCTGCCGAACATACAAAGCTATGTCAAACCCAGAGCTGTTGGACATGCTCTACTTAAAGAAATCCCAATCCCTCCGAGCTACACGCTCTAGGGACCGAAACCATGTTACCACAATAAACAGAACATGCTGGAGGGATAGATTCCTGGCCCAGAGACTTCCCATACTCTGGAACAGACTACCTATCAATGTCAAACAGAGCTCCTCATTAGCACTCTTCAAGAAAAATCTTGATGATTGGCTGGGTAATAGGAAATTTACCCCGGGGATCACTTCTGTGGTTCTGCTTGACAGGGGCACAGGAAAATAATTTTATTGGGTGGCAAAAACCAGGGTACCTTTTTGTCTGGACTTGTATAGGCCCTAGGGCCAATAGCCTAGTACATACCTATGAACCTATGAACTTATGAACCTACGAAGCACATACAAAGAGAAAAGATTGTGGTGCTACCCATGTATACTCAGGTGTCCCATACAGTATACTCACACCCCTTGCTACTGTAATGACAGAACATAGAAGCATATTATGTACATGGAATTAAATAGACTAATTAAAGATGTCATTACCTTGCTATTTTATCAGACTGGAATGTGATCACTGTTTACCAGGGTTGAGCAATACTTAGCAGTTGTAAGCATTGCTTAAATGTAAATGCTAAGCAGATTTGTTCACTGGTAAGTGAAGCCTACATAGTGTAAACACCTATTTGTTTAATGGTATATTAGCAGTGCTTACCGTCACACAAACCCACACAAACATGCTTAACTCTGATCAAAACTGCCTTAGCTACTCTGTATCCAACAGTCCTTGTTCTGCCTAACAACAAAATAAACAACCCTTGCAGGTCTTGAACCAGGACCCTGTACACGATAGTCACAACAATTAACCTCTAAGCTGTGAAGACGTCTGTTGGTTTTCAACTACATCATTCAGTACACATACTGAATAGTAGTGAACAACTGCTTTGACTACTACAATTTAGTACTTGTAAATGAAAATAGTGTTGAATCAGTCATGGGTTTGATGTTCTCAAAATACAGAGAGCAACCTGTTTCTGCAGGCTATCTGTAGATAGGTTGACAATATGGAGTTACAGTGGGTGGCAGAGAGGGGGTACTGTAACAATTGCTGTCTGTGCTGTTTGTGCTACATGGTTGGTGTTAGCAGAGATATTCAGACATATGTACTGTTTTACACTGTGATGTATTATGTCATCGACTACCAACAGATATAATTATTTGCTCACAGTTATTTACTGGGAAATACAAAATGAATGAAGCTGAGTCCAGTATTGTGGTCCGCAGCCTAGACATTCTTGCACACTCCTGCCATTCTGGAGGGGTAGCTACAGGAACTTGCTGATAGGTCTTTGTAAATAGTCCAGCACCTTGGTAGTATGGTGGCTGAGGATCCCCTTCTTGTAAATATATTGACTTAACAGAATGGTCATATCCTGCTGTGGCCATACCTCTCAGCTGCACAGATTCACCCAGGTTACCCAGAGGCAGGGCTCATGTAGCTGGTCAGTTCCCCTACACATCGTGGTTTATGAGCAGGTTTGTAGCCACCCATTACTGGGTTTGCAGGCAGGGGTAGTATGGGCACACATCAGAGTTTCAGACTTCACACACTCCATGACATCCATGCATCTACACCCCCCCCACTCTGTTATTCTATCCTCATCCTAACATTATCCAAGAAATATCTGGGAAGTATCCCTATAGTTGACCCTTCATTGCAGCAGTATTCATGGATTGGTCCATAGTTCATGCAGTAGGACATGGGGGGCATGCTACTGGGATTTGTCAACATGGCTTTGCATTTGTGTTCTGTTGACTGTTTTAGTTTGTTATTTGGGACCCCATGAGATACCATACATTGGCACTACAGGTGAGGCACAGGCTTTTGACTTAGGACTGTAGGCCATTTGGTAGTGATGCAGGCCATCTGTAGCAGGTCAGCGCATTCTTTCATTCCTACATTCCCAGGCTGCGAGCCAGTGGATTCCCCTGGGGTGACAGGGTAGGTGTTCAAGGTGTTAATGGCAATAGTTCCTGTACATATTGATCCATTGGTCTGGTAGCAGGCAGGATGTTGCTTACAGCTAGGGACACACCTGCATATGACATCTCTTCAGCATGCTGCATTCTGTGGGTATTCCCATACAGAAGTGGGGTCATACTGTACTCACTCCCAACAGCAAGGATATGACCTGTGATAAACCTGTTGCTGATGGTGGGGTGAGCTGAATGCATGTGTGATATGGAACCTACTTGCAGCTGACTCACAGATATACCTGGGACATTCCCCTTTTGCTGTCTTGTGCAGGGACATAGGCAGTCTGTCATTACTTCGTAACTGTGCCTTTTGTGGTCTGCCAGTGATTGTCCAGACTACATCAGTATTCCATACTACACAGACAACTAATATGCTGCTAACCTGTATGTACAATTCTAAAGGTTCGTGCAGTTAGAATTTATGCACTCTGTCTAGGGTACTTCCACCTGTCTACTGTATGTATGTATGGGCCCACATTCATGGTATGTGCATCTTTCAGACGGTGACAGATATTAACATCTGGACAGTGAGTACGGATGACTGCTGACATGCGTATTGCTGAGAAGCATTGTGGTTGGCACTGCAGTTGTCAGAACATGGCCCTGTCACCCACAGTACTGCCCATAGGCCACTGAGACACAACCCTCCATGCCTACATGCTGACCACTTCCACACAATATTGAACAAATGACAACCTAACACATGGAACCCTGCATATTGTACACATGCAGCAGTTTATCCTGTAGATTGGACCAGCTTGGGTAATCTGTGTTCCACTGTTATTACACCTCACACTTACATGTTATTGCATTTCTACATAGGATTGGGGGGGGGCACACCTGACAACTTTAAACATTTGCTATGACTGTACTGGTATTTAAGGTACTCTGCTGGCTTCCATTTAATTTTGTATTCTGACCTATCATGCAGACTGAAGGCATATCAGTAGAGTACAGATCTTGGTTTTATTGGCCTACATTTCAGTTTCAGACTTCTTCCTCTTCAGACCTGACATACAACTGCCAGACCTGTTGTAGTCTGTCTGTGTAGTTCTGGAGGGGGGCTGTTTTCCATTGCCATCAATTGGAGGCCTTAGCCCAGCCTTTCTTTATTGTCATCTACACCTGTCCTGCTGGCCGAGGCTGTTGGTGGGTATGTGAGCCTCACTGACATGTATGCGTGTGTCCTATGGACACACATTCGGGCCACTACATGTACTGCAGTGGGATTTGTCACCTTGTCTAGTACTGCCTAGTATGTTGACAGCAGTATTTGTTATGGATTTCATGCTGCCCATATAGGTGTCCACTATCTGCTGCCATCCCATTCAGTCACACGATTCCCTTGCATCCTCACATCCATACCATAGATACAATTATCATAACATAGTACTCCATTCAGCAATTGATAGGAAGACTGACTTACATTGTGGCTATGCCAGTATTGAGGACGGTGCTGGAGGGCTGACTATGATGGATGCACATAGTACACGCCCTTTACATGGTAAAGCACAGGTAGTGTCATGTTTGGCATCCATTTTACTGTATGTGCGAGTCAAAGAGAGATGTCATTCCCTGAGTCCCTACCATGTCAGTGTATGTGCTATGCATTGTCTCTTTGCCAAGGTCTGGCCATACTGGGCATGCCTCCTTCTGCCTACATGGACAGGTTCAGGTAGTTCCTCCTCTGAGTCACTCTGTGCCTGTAATGGCCTTGGAAATGGTGGGGGGCTGTGTGGCCTTACCCTGTGCTGTTCCTGCTGCAGCTGTTTCTGCAGGATCATATTGTGTAGCATGGCACATACTATGAACATTTGTGTACATGTAGCTGGAGTGTACTCAAGGCTCCACCGGATATGTCCAGGCAGCAGAACCGTGAATTGAGCATCCCAAACACATACTCTATTATGATTCTGGTTTGTGCGTGTGCCTCATTATGGAGTTCTTGTTCAGGTGTGTGTGCATTTCTAAGGGGTGCCATCAGCCACGGCTCCAGTGCATAGCCAGCATCCCCCACTAGGTGGCCAGATGGGATGTCCCCACTGGCAAATGCCTGGTACAAATGTGTCATATGGCAGATGTGGGAGTCGTGATAGCTTCCCGGACTGCTAACACACACATTCAGGATAATGCCCTGGGCATTGTACATGACCTGGCAGTTGATGGAGGGGAAGCCCTTGTGGTTTATGTAGACCCTACCCCACTCACCTGGTGGTGCTTTGATGTGTATGTGCATGCAGTCTATAGCACCCATTACCTCATGGTATTCTGCTATTTGGTGGAAGAGACGCATATTGCTGGTCAACTTCTCACGGGTGTTGAGGAAATATATGTGCTCACCGGCATGTTCTGACATGGCATCCAGGAACTGGTGGAGTATCCTGGATGCTGATGCCTGTGAGATCCCCAGGAAATCCCCAGTTGCCCTTTGGAAGGTACTTGTGGCTAGTATTCTTAAGCCTACACATACCTTGGTATCCACTGGGATGGGTTCCCCTCTGTTGGTTTTGTGTGTGAGGCATGGCCAGCACAGCTCAACAATTTGCTGTAGGATGTCCCTGTCCACCCTATAGCACTCCACTATCTCCAGGTCATGTAGCCCCTGATAGGTTATCCTGGGTTTATACACTCTTCTCCTTCTCCTCACTGTGGGTTGGTCATCAGCATTCACATCCTCACCACCCTCAGCCTCTTGCACATATTGATGTATGAGAGCAACAGCAGCCCCTAACATTTTGTTAGTTTTGTCAGGTAGACTTTCCCCTGTCTGTGTACACCGGTGGTGTAGAATTTGTGGGAAAAAATAGACTGGAAGGTGTTTGCATAGTTTATAGTAGTGTGCTAGGCTGTTCCATGTGTAATTGGCTGATTCCGATACATTTCACCTGCCAGCTATGCTAGTTCTCCTTGACTGCCTTCCTACTGCTATTTTCCCTTCCCATTGCCTTCCTGTTTAAGCCCCAAGATGCGGCTCACATACCCATTGGTCAGATGTGAACAGAGTGACTATTTCCTGTTTTTTTTTTTTTTTTTTTTTGTTTAAAACCTGGTGCGGGGTGCGCACACCTGTTTAGGCAATGTAAACACTGCTAGGCAGCCTCAGACACACCCCCTTCCTTAGCTGAACTTAGCTAAGGGCAAACACATGTCACCGAGCTCCAATAAGCTTATAGCATGCATGACACTCCCCCTTATGAGGTCATCCACCTCTTATACAATGGTGTTGCTGCACCTACACGGTTGGGTGCAAGCTAAGACTGAGAGGAAATCTATGATTCAGTATCAATCCCCTTATTTGCATAAAACAGAATGTTAATTCCTAGTTACCACACTCACACTCAGCCTTCCCCCTTAGCAACCACTATTCCCTGGTATTGTTGTCTTATGCATGCCATTGACTATTATGGCAAAATGCTGATTTGAGTTTTAAAGCTTATTTCCAACTTTTTTTCTTATTTTCGGTCTGATCCTGTTTACGCCGACCACTGCCCAACTCTTAAATGGCTGAAATCAGCCAAAAGAAAATTCTTTTTTTATAATTTTGCAACTATTTCTCATGCCAGTGGCCATATATTTGGCCATTGGCATGCCTACTACATTGAATACATGCTTTCTTTAGAGCTGTCATGTCTCCATTTTGTAATTTGTTAAACTATTTATTTACACTATTGCTGCACAGATGCCTGTCTGCTTCCTGGATCACTAATTCACCTCATTTGCATGGTTTTCACCAGCAAATAAGGTAATTAGCATATAGCAGTGGTGTCCATGCAGGAATAGTATAGGAGCGATCGTGCACGTCCCAGGACCTCATTCCTAGATCGCTTGACGGCCATATTGCGTGCAGCAGCTCTTGCACTATTCCTGCACTCCATGCAGAGCTTGCTGAATCCAGGGGTATATCTAATAACATTTGTGGTGGCAATATAGGAAATAATATGGAAATTGCTGAAATGAAATGGATAGTGACTTTACAATCTGATAAGTCACTAGGTTTGAATGATAATGTGCCTTTGAAACTGGCATTGAAAGCACTGAGAATTTTTTATTAAGTTTCTATTGAGCTTGCTTTTGATTGGCTCTTGATTTTTGAAGTGACATTATATTGACTATTCTGTGTCTTTACTGAGTCTGTTTCTGATTGGTTGCTGATTTTTAAATGACATTGCACTGGTTACTTTGTGTTTTATATTGTGGGTTCTTGTTACATGCTTTAGATCTGTAGAAGTGTAAGCTACGTGAAAGCACTAATCTGTTTTTTAATAAATGTATGCTGTTGACCATGTTAGTCAGAAATTTTTTTATTTTACCATTGAAACAATCATATCCCTTCATACTAGGGAAGGGTGCAACACAAATCCCAGCCTGATGCTTCAGTGAATGTTTTCTTAAATTTTATTAGTGAGGCAGCTTAAAGCATAAATGATGGCCAGCATTAACATTCTTGATAGTTTACTTAGTAACTTGGAAAAGTTGTGATATACAAACATGCTGTACCATTAAACAAACTGGATAATTACTGGTTTGTTACTGAAGATGATCACAGGGATACCTTATTGGCCTACAGTATATTTTAACTACAGATAACCAAAACATACATCTGTTATTTATAAAGAAATCTAAATGAAGTCTACAAGGGCAGGCAGCTGAACAGAGAAACAGTAACCATCTGTATTGTGATGATATTTCCCATGAAAAAATAAGGAATATATAGAAAAATCTTGAATAACTTGAGTTGTTACACTGCCATGCAAAGAAAAATTGGCTTAGTTAATGATAACTATGCAATGTTAGAGCTCCTTCACCTATGGTACATTTATGTTAGCATCTGATATACCTAAATGCAAATTCATGCTTATCAAAAGGTATGTAAAAAAGCAATGTAGAGGGAGGTACGGCACTCCTCAAAACTGATTACATGTATAGATCTACAATCATAGAACTGCATATGTATCTGCTGACCTCACAAGACCCAAACGTAGTGAAAACTTTGAAGCATGAAGAGAACAAGTCTAAGATGACTTCTCTATTTAGTTTAGCAGAAGTGTATTGGTGTCAAGTTGGAATGGAACTCTAACCAGAAGTTGACAAATATCAGGCAGCAAATTGATATGCTGAAAAACAAAAGAAACAATACAAGGAGAAGGATTAAATGAGAAGGCATGAAATGTGGAAGAGGCGTAAATAAAGTTGCAAGTACAGAAAACACCTGGGGCAACATCATGTTGACCAGGATCTGATCCAGAAATGGTTAAAGAGAGGTGAATTTAAACCAAAAGATGAAAGGTTAATATTAGCAGCCCAGGACTATGTAGGCACACTGGTTTACAAAGTCCATTGAACATGTGTGAGAAACAAGCAAATGCAGGTTCTGTAAAACAGAACTGGAAACTGTTGGACATCTTGCTGCTGGGTGTGATACATTAATGGCAGAAGTCCTGTATATTGAAAGGCATAATGTGGCAATACTGTTACAGTGGGGATTGTACAAACATTTCAATACTATAGTAGATGAGAAGCACTGGAAACATGAGCCGCAAAGCATTATAGACAATGATGAAGTTTATATCACATGGGATCACCTGTTACTAGCAGTTCACAAAATAGATGCGAGAAAACCAAATATAATAGTCCATGTAAAGAAAACAAAAGTACCTTTGATCATTGAAATTGATACACCCAGTGATTGCAGCGGCTTATGTACAGTGAGACACAAAGTCATAAAATGCCAAGATTTGCAGGCAGAAATTGGGTAGTGTGGAAGAAGGGTAGCCAAATCATTTTAGCAGCAGTAGGAACAATGGTTCCTATAAAAAGTATTAACAGTCATATTTAGATATACTACCTACAGTGGATATAAAAAGTGTACACACCCCTGTTAAAATTCCAGGTTTTTTTTTGGTATAAAAAAATGAGACCACAATAAATCATTTCAAAACTTTTCCCACCTTTAATGTGACCCATAACCTGTACAATTTAATTGAAAAACAAACAAATCAATTAGGGGAAAAAGTATAAAAAGAAAAACAAACAAATCAATTAGGGGAAAAAGTATAAAAATAAAAAACGTACAATAAGCTGGTTGCATAAGTGTGCACACCCTTAAACTAATACTTTGTTGAAGCACCTTTTTGATTTAATTACAGCAATGACAGGGACATGGTTAGTTATGCCACATCATGTAGGCACTGCAGTCCATGCACCACAAGTACACAGATGACACATTCATAGTACAAGTAGGAGTAAACAACTTGAGACATACCCCCCCTTCAATATATGAAGAGATAAATTATGGAGTGCTTGGACTAAGTTAACATGGCAGTTATGAGCCCAGCCTTGAGCAGCATCTTACTGTCACTGAGAATGTTGCTGTAATACAAAAAAAATATTAGTGTCTTCAGTTCAGCTTCTGGTGTCACTTAAGTAGGGTTCAATATATATCATCCAGGGAGGAGAGGATTGGCAATCCTAACTACATATTCAGGGATGGCCTGCACATACCTCCACAAGGCTTTCATACATGGCTAAAACCTTCCCCAACCCTATAGTGCCTTTTTTAGGCAATGTCAGTCTTCAAAAGCTTCTGACTTAAAACAAAATCCAAATAACATAAAAGTATTGATGCTAGGATGTCAAAAAATCACTCCCTATAGGCACTGCTTAATCAGAAAGCAACAATATATGCATCTTCATGGAGACCTGGTTCAAAACCATGGAGAACACCCCATCAGTGTAGGGTTTCAAGCTCAAGCCCACAGCTCTAGATGTAGCCAATAAAGGCATCAGTGTT
Source organism: Protopterus annectens (assembly GCF_019279795.1). Lineage (NCBI taxonomy): Eukaryota > Metazoa > Chordata > Ceratodontiformes > Protopteridae > Protopterus > Protopterus annectens. The sequence goes on from NC_056743.1 coordinate 1,817,145,825, forward strand.
TATATATTTGTAAAACAAAATATAATCTTGAGGCTCTATAGCTGGGATAACAACCTGGAACTTCTTCTTGTTCAACTTACTGTTAAGAAAACCCCTTATCTCATAATTCCTAACTGTAGGAGCCCCTCTATGTCTCCCATGGTTCATACCTCCTACCTGACTTGTATTGGGCCCCTATGCATTAGGCCAAACACCATTCCGATAGGGGACTTTAACTACCTTCCTTCAGCTGGGAGATATGTATGCCCAGAGATTTCTTGACTTCACAAATACAAACTCTCTGGACCAGTTATTCCACACCCCACATAGAGGAGCCAAAATCCTGGATTTGGTCCTCACCAGTATGGAATAGCTCTGCTCCATGACAGTTTCAACTTCCCTTCCTTAACAAAATGGGCCATACATCAGACACATTCTCCATAAGACTGAAGCCAGAAGCATCCTCAAATACATCAGTATTCTGAGATTATGCAAAGGCTAATCTTAGACAATAGAGTGAAGACCTGGCTAAATTCAGCATCCCCTTCCAATCTGATAACCTCACTGTATATGCATAACCTTTACCACCAAATTCTATGCACATGAGTAGCTGCAGATATATCTCTGCCCCCTTCATAAGTAAACACAATGACATATTTAAAAACTAACCCACCATTATGATGGAACCCAAATACAAATAGGCTGTAAATTAAAACAAGATAGAATTATAAAGATATCAAAAATACTCTTGTTAAACTTAAAAATGAACTGTGGTTCCTGATCAAATCAACCATCAAATTAACCAAAGCTAGATATAACATAAAAATAGCCCCCCAGGAAAAAGGCAACCATAAAGGTTTCTTCACTATGTTACAAACCTTAGAAACAATGCTCAGAACTGTACAGAACTAATAATAAATCATATCACATTCTAAGACCCCGAGGACATAACCAGTCTACTAATGGATAACTGTATCTCTAACTTCACTCTGTCTTTCTCCCCATATTCCTAGATTACACTATCCACATCTATACCCCCCAAATATCCCAGGAACAAGTCCTGGAAACACTTTCCAAGGCCAATAACACTGCTTCTCTGGGGCCAGATAACATACCAGGCTGCCTACTTACCAGCCTGAAACCAGACCAGTCAAATCCTCTACAGAGGCTATTCAGTATCAGTTTCCAAGCATGCTTTTTGCCAGATGAATGAATGACAACAACAGTCACCCCCCTGCAGACAGGTGGAGCATCAACAGATCTGGGTGATTATAGACCCATAAGTCTGACCAACATCATCTTTATGGCTATGGAGAAAATCATTATGGAATTAAAATAAGGACATAGATAACCTACAAATTCTTAATCCAAACCAGTTTGTTTTTGGCAAGGGTAGATCTTGAATGTTTAATCCAGTTGCCTTCTTTAAGAAGGTTAGTGAAGCAATGGATGAGGGAAAACTCAGTATACACCACATATCTAGAACACAAAAAGGTGTTAACACCATCCGACACTTAGGTGCAGTCCATAAACATATGTTAATCCCTATGTAACTCATTGGATAGCAAATTGTCTCACAAACAGAACCCAGATAATTAGGGTGGAGGGTGGGTGGTTCTACCTAATCCAAAAGTCTGTCGCTAGTGGTGTACCCCAAGATTTAGTCCTTAGGCTCTTCTCTTTAGCATTTACTTCTTGAAGGTCAAAGCTATTGTGAAAGGTTTATGGCTGACCAGGTTTGCAGACAACTGTAAACTTGATGCCATCATAAACTCTCCAGAGGATACCAAGATCCTCCAAGAGGTTGTTTTTGGTACTTCATATCAAGTTTTGGCTGATTTGATTGGGGACCACTGTTCACTGGTAAGTTTATGGGCATAACCATGGACTAAAACTAAATGCTAAAAAAGTGCTCACTTTGTCAAGCCTGATGTCCCCTGTAGCTATCAAATCAGGGAATACCCTGAAACATTGATTCAGTAGTTATCGATCTGACAACCTATGCAAACAATAAACTTTCCTTTGATCATCATGTATCCACAATTTTAAGAAACTCCTTTTTCACTGTGCAGCTTATTAGTAAGGATATAGTGTCTACATGGAGAGATCTGATCATTTTACCAGTGGCGGCTCGTGATATTGGAATGAGGGACTGCAGCCCCCCCAGTTGTAAAATAAAATACAAAAATCCCGCATGTGTGGTTGGTAACTTGAATCCGGACTGCTGTTTAACCAGTCTGGATTCAGGAAGATGGCAGCAGTCCACAGAAACCCCAGAAATTTATGCAGTTGTAACTGCATAGACTGGATGGGTATCGGACTGCAAAGTCTACAGTCTGTGCATGATTCCAGCACTAGGAAACAGGAACCTGCATGCATGACACATACAATACATTCCAGTGCCAACATCAAGAATACGAGCTTCAGAAGAGGATGTGTCCAAGAGCTTCAGTTACTGTGGGGAAAAGCAGATTCCAAGGAGCAGGGCCAAGAACAATTCATTTTGCTTCAGTTTAAGCTCTCTGTTTAAGGTAGGAGCAGACTGTTAAGTTGCGAATGTTTTGGACCATTAAGCTGTGTGTGTGTGTGTGTGTGTGTGTGTGTGTGTGTGTGTGTGTGTGTGTGTTTGTGCGTAATGCCCCAGTTGATATATACTGGTGGCTACAGAGAACTCAGGATACCTGGTGGTGGTTAGAGAATACCTCAGGTTTGAACCCTATACCTTGGGTGCAGGTAGCAAGAGCCTGAATTCCTTAACCACCACCATTTATGAAAACTTTGCAGATTTTTCCCTCATATTTGTATTCTGTTTTGTTCCTCATAAAATCTGTGGTTTGGTTCCAGGACTTTTAATTCTTTAAATAGTTGATGGTGCAATGGTAGCACTGATGCCTCACAGCTAGAGGTTCTCTGGTTTGATTCTGGGCTGGGGTGCCTTTTCTGTGAAGTCTGCATGTCCTTCCTGTGTTTGTGTGTGTTTCCTCTGGGTGTTCTGGTGTCCTCCCATGTTACAAAGACATGTGTCTGAAGTGTTTCAACCTGGGCCTCTGCTGAAAATTGGCTTTTGTTCCAAGTCAGACTTTCCTGGTTAACACATGTTAAATAAATTAAAATGACAGGCATTTGAATTTCAGACTTCATATTCTTCAGAAAGTACATGGTAACACAAAAGCTTTTATTCTAGCAATTTTCTAAGTTTACAAGATGAATATTTGAAATTTGTCCCTATTTTTGGGACTGCATTCCCCCATTATTAGCTTTGTTCAGATTTTTTCTGCTAAGATTGAGCACTATAGTGAGAACGGAATTCACTGAATATGTTTGGCACTGTATTCCCCCAGTATTGGCTTTGTCCAGGTGTTTTGTTCTAAGAGGGTGACAGCTATGGTAAGAAATTAATTCACTAAATGGTAGCCATTTAAGTTTCAGTCTTCTTGTTTTTCACAAAACAGCTGATTTGGCATAGTGGTATGTTGCTCTGACTGTTTTGCATAGGGTCCTGGGTTCAAGACTTGGCAGTGAAATGTATGGTGGTAACACAGCATTTTATTCTAGAAACTTTCCAAGATTATACAAGCAATGTTTAAAATGTGTCCCTGGTTTTTGGGCTTTTGCCCCTGCACCCAATAAATTTTGACTTTTTCCAGATTTCTTGTGTTGCAAAGTTGAGAGATACAGATGAATGTCAAGTAGATTTTACAAGGAGCTGAGAGCTGCAAGGGAAGAAAAGTTTAGTACTGCTTATGATAAGCTTACTTGCATTGTTAATAACACAATAGGTAGTGTACTTGCTTTTAATGCAGAAGGCTGTAGGTTCTACTCCACAGTATGGAGATGCATTGTTGATACTGTACTGTGTTGTAAAGGGAGTGGATGCTGTAATTCTTTTTGGCAAAGATACCTACTAACTATGAACCTGTTATCAGTTTGCCATCCATTCCCTATTGCAAGATTACTAGATTATCTTTTTAATGTAACATAGGCAATTTATTCATCAAGGGAGCAGGTACTTTATTTGTAAATGAAACAATGAAATATAAAGTTGGTTGCTAGCAGTAACCTCTTCATTAGTTACAGATCTATTTAATGTGGAACTATTTAGATTATTTTTACTTCTTCAGAGATTGTGCATATTTACTGATACTGGTGGATTGTAGAAGTTTGAGTAGACTTTTATGATGGAAATGTTCTGAATTGGGCAGTTTTGTCATTATTTGTGCTTGCATTTTGTTTCATTGTTTACTGGAAAAATGGTCAAAACAATACATTTAAAACATGCTCTAACTACTGTATTATACAAGGAATATAATTTAATACAATCAGGAAAGTGTATCAAAGAACACATGTATGTTTTGTGTCCAAGAGGCCTATGATTTGAAAACAGCCCAAAGTTAATCTATGTCTACCACTGGCAAAATGTATTTTCATTGAATGTGGGTTTCAATGTTGTTTTAAATAATGTGAGTTTCAAGGGCAGAGACATTTTAATGCCAAGTCTATTTTCATTGTGAGACTGCATTGCTTTGTTTAGTAGATGTCTATTGGTGTTTGTGCTGTAAAATGCAAAATAAAACTTTCAAATGAAATCTAAATCATCGCAGAAGCAAAGCAGTATGCATTTTACAGTGTTTATGGTAAATGGGGTGAAATAGCCAAGTAATGGGATATTGGAATGGTTGCAGGTGGGGGGGGCTCCATTTGACCATGATTTTGTGAGGGGGAAGGGCGGCAAACTCAAAGACAGCCCCGGCTGAACTGTACCTCTCAGCTGTCCAGATTTCTGCAGAATGAAGAGGTTTTTGCTTCTTATTTTTGGTTTGTTCTTCATAAAATTTGTGGTTTTCTGGCAAATAGGAATGAAATCACTAACTAATGACAGACATTGAGTTTCAGACTTAAAAACCTTCAGAAAAATGCATTCTAAAGCAAGACCTGCTTTTCGATTAACAGTCTTAAATATTAAAGTTTATACAAGAGCAATTTTTACTGTTTGCATGTTCCCCCAATATATTTGGCCTTGTCCAGATTTCCTGCATTAAGAGGTTGAGAGGTACGTACAAATAAATTGTTTTATAGAATTAGGAATATCCAAACATCTCAACTGTCCCCAATTTTGGCTCAAAATGTTGCTCTCCCCCTAATAATCCCTCTGCAAAATGGCAATTTTGGAAGAAAACATGGAGGGTTTACAATTATAAATAACTGTAATAATCAGAGTTATAGATTATGTTTATTTCAGAAATGCATGTAGATTCATTTATTTTGTCAGCTGCTCAAGTTAACTACTAATATTAAAAAGTGTCCCTTCTTTGATAGGTTCTCAGCTCTATTTCTGTGGCAATTTTATATTTCTGCATCATATTTTGGTCGTTTTTCATAAAATTGTGGTTTTCTGGCAAATTAGTAGGAAATCATTAAAGACTGAAGTTAGAAAATAATGATAGACATTTAAGTTTTAGATTTCATACCCTTCAGAAAATTCATACTAATGCAAGACCTACTACTATTCTATTATTTTTCTAAGTTTATAAGAGTAATATTTAGAAATTGTTCTTATTTTTGGGCCTTTGTCCCACTTCTATGTATGGCTTTGTCCAAATTTCTTGCTCTGAGGTTGAGAGCTATGACAAATGTGTCAGAGCCATCACCGTCAGGCAGGGACATTTCAAAATGTGACATACTTGTTGCACCCCGCTCCCCCATGTAGTGACTCTGGATGTGTCGAAGCAAGGCAAGGAGCAGTTATGTAAGTGTGCATAGTATTCCCCCATCTAAGGTAGAGACAAGTACGAGAGTGGCTTTTCATTTGTCCTGGTTTTCTGTCATATTTTTATGCTGTTGATTTATGCTTCTTATTATTCAGAAAGTGCCTGTTGCTCTGTATCTAAATAGCAATGCTTTAATGACCATAAGTTAAGCTTTTCTAAGATTGTAAGATGCAAGTAAGCATTAATAAGCATACTGTTAAAGAATTTACACATTGAAAGCCTTTTTGTTGTTGCCATGCAGAGAATACTTACATAACTAGATAACATATAAGCCTTAGGTATTGAAATGCATATGACAGTATTTGTAATAAATGACAGGATTACAGTATTTTAATTAACTCATTACATTTGTTGGAGACTTGCAGTCATCGTTGCATGCTTTACCCATAAACTAAACAGAATGCCAATTTATCATGTGTGGTCCATAACCTGTGCAGTAATCCTTTAAGCAATTTATCTTGAGATTATTTCTTGTTTGCTGTTCATTTTTTACTTTGATCATGTTTTCCCCATGAAACAAGTAGATAGTTGTTGTCAGGCAGCAGGTCTTTTTTGGATAAGAAGTACTTTTACAAGTGGGGGTATCACAGCGATTGCTACTTTCAGCATGTTACTTGGTACTTTTATAAAGATGAATATAAATTATAATTAGATCTGCAGTGCAAGGAGAAGTGGTTTGAGTTGTGTACTGCTTTTTTTTATACTTGATTTTGACTGGCATTCCAGTAATGTATTTAAAAAGTAATTTATTTTTTCATGCATCACAACCTTTTTGTTTCCATCTAGATATTAAGTAAGCTGTCAAGTAGCCCAGTGGTTCCCGAACGTTTTTGATTCTCGGACCCCCCCCCCCCCGGCATGCATAAAGTGCATATTTGGAAATGGAACACTAACATGGTTGGGTTGTGGTCTAGTTTTCCCTTTTGTTCTAGAAATTGTAGTGCTAAATGAAAGTATTGTCGAGAGACTTCAAGAACTTAAGTTTTCACCATAGATATAGAAGCATGTTCTGAGCTATTCATATTTTTATAGAACCAGAGATGGCAACTCAAAATCAAGCATTTATCATAGGATCATAATACACACACACACACACACACACACACACACACACACACACACACACACACACACACACACACACACACACACACATTTACGCACAGAGAGAAACAGACACACACACACATAACCGTTTACTTAATACTGGTAAGGGCAACGTCTAAGGGGGGTAACTACTTGTTTAAAAGGACAGAAAATAATATATAACTACATACATGCACATATATATTCAATAATGCTGTATGGAATTATGTTAATTAGAAATGCACTTGTTATATAGAGTCTGCATGTCCTCCCTGTGGTCACGTGGGTTTCCTCCAGGTGCTCCGGTTTCTTCCCACATCCCAAAGACATGCTGTAGGTGGATTGGACACTCTAAATTGGCCCTAGGTGTGAGTGCGTGCATGTGTGTGTGCCTTCTGTGAAAGGTTGGGCGCCGGGCTGGCAACTCGACACTGTAAAACTCCACTGCCAATCATGAGTGGACAGGTGATCTGCTGTGGCAACCCCTAACCGGGAAAAGCCGAAAGAAGAAGAAGAAGAAGAAGAAGAAGAAATGCACTTGTTAAGTAACAATTTACTGGTGTTCCTAGTAACTTGAAATTTAAGTTTCATTTTAATCAATCTCTAAGCCCCACATTATCAGCAGTAGTCTCTATGATGCCTTATGTTACTGACAATTACATAAAAAAAGAAATCCCTAAAGCGGTAAAAGACTCCTGCTTAATATCATCTCATAAACTTGGATCCACCACAAATCCATGGGCAAACATTTAAACTGAAGGATGGGGAAAAGAACTATCAGCAGTATAGTATTTCTTCATAAGGAAATAGTGACACTGTCTTTGTATTCACTTTCCTCAGTCGCTCACATTCCAGCCATAAAAAGTCAAACTGCTGTGTCTGTTGTGCACCTGAAGTGGTTTATGGTGCCATGAACTGAGTAATGATCAGCGTATTTTAATTACCACAGTCTAGCTTGAAATATGTAGGAAATGTATCACAAACAGGCGACTTAATTCTATGTTCTATAATTGGTCATTAAAACCTCAGCTTTGCTCTCTCTGCTTCAAAGAATAAGATAAACAAACTAGCTGTACATCTACTTGGCTGTTTGTCTTACTTGGGTCTCCTTCTGTTTATTAAAGGGCATCAAAAAAGACAATGATCAGAAAAACTGGAATTACTTCCAGCTCGTTCCATCTCCCCAATCTATTGATTCGCACATCCGCTGCGAAATAAGCATCCAGAAACTAGGTAAAAAAGCCAGCTGCACCACACAGTGCGTCTTAGGGGGAGTACAAAGTTTAGTGAGTCACTAATTCAGAGCAATAATTGTTACATTAAATGCTCAACTTTAAGAAACGTGAAAGCTGAAAATTATTTACTGGTGTGATTAAATATGGATTTATTTTAATTCTGACTGCGTTTTTGGGAGTAACCCTGAGACGGTCATCTTTACCCCTAAATATAGTGTTCAGGCCTTTAGGATTTGGGTTTAGACTTACTTGGTTCAGTTGAAGCGGGTACCGTCGGACCCATCAAAGCTTTTAAACAGTGTTATGTGCTGCTCGTCGATAACTGTCAAAATTATGCTTGCGGATTCTGTTGTATTTTGGCTCATCTTAGCTGCATTCTCCTTTAAGGTAGATGGGGTCAGAGGTTCCTGAAGGTACTTCATGCTTTTAATTGTCATAATGGTAAAAGGTGGATTTCCGTTGAATTTACATAATTTAAAAGCCACATGAGCTCCTTGCTCAATTCCAATAGGCTGGTAGCCCTGATGGAGCTCATGTCATCACGCAAGTGATGACGTCAGCTCAAACAGCACAACAATTAAAAAACAAAAGAAAAAAAAAGTACATGAAGGGTATTAGTTTGCAGCACCCCTGTGAGGAAGCTGTGGCTCCCCAGGGTGCCTAAGCCCACACTTTGGGAACCCCTGACATAAGCAATCTCCAAACTCTGGAGTCAATCCACTTCGGATTTGTTAATGTTAGATCACGGCAGTTAAACATGGTTGACTTCTTTGAGAAAGTCACCAAGGCCATGGACAAGGAAAAGACAGTGCACACTACCTGCCTTCACCTAGCCAAGGCATTTGACACATTCCCCCACTCAGCTATTATAGAGAAACTCTTGCGATTGGGAATTAACCCCTACATTACCAGATAGGTAGCCAACTGGATCACTGACTAGACACATACTGTCAAAGTGGGTGACTTCACCTTTAGCAAAATACCAGTCATCAGTGGCATACCACAGGGTTCTATGCTGGGCCCCATACTGTTTGTAATTTATTTCTCAGAAGTCCAGGCAAACTGGGATGACCTGTGGCTGACCAAGTTAACTGACGATTGCAAATTGGGAGCAATTGCCAAGTCCCCAACGATGATAATATAATGCAAACAGGGTTAGTGCAGACAAATGATTGTTGACAAAGCCATAGATTAGAGCTAAACGCAAGAAAAAAAAACAAGTATTATTCCCTTTGGGAAATCTGACATCCCTACTAATTACATTATCAACAGCATCCCTGTAAGTGCAGACCTAGTGGTACATGATCTGGGTTCTCAGGTTGATAGCAATCTGAACTTTGACCTCCATGTCTCCACAGTAGTAAGGAAATCCTTCTATGTGGAGCATCTTGGTAAAGGCATTGCATCGAGATCTAAGGATGTTATAATTCCATTATAAACAAACAAAGCACACCAACAGGAAATGGAGAAATGACCACAGAACAAGTCCCGTTGTAAATAAAGTGCAGATTTTTATGCGCACTCTGGTGCAATAAATACTTTATTTACAATGTGACTTGTTCTGTGGTAGTTCCTCCTTTTCCTGTTGGTATTCTTGGTTTGTTTGTTAAGTTTTACCAGTAGACCTGTGCCTCAGTCTTTTTGGATTCATAATTCCATTATACTCGGCCCTCATCAGACCAATAATTGAATACCATGCTCCATTTTGCATCTTCCAAACCAGACACCTGCAACAACTGGAGAGATCACAGTGGTTTCTCACCAAGATATTACAGGGTAAACAAAATAAGACTTACACAGAAGGACTGAAAACCCTGTCACTGTATTCTGTCTCCTACTGGTTGCTAAGGGCTAACCTGTACCTGGCTTACATGGCAGTCTCCAACCCAGCCCTGATGGAAATGCTACACATTCATAAATCAAACTGCACAAAGGTGAAGTGATCCAGAGATCTTAAACTAGCCTCTGACATGAACAGGTCATGCTGGAGAAATAGATACATCTGCCAGACTGCTACTTCTCTGGAACAAGCTTCCAAATCATGTGAAACAGAGCCCCTCCCTGAGCCTCTTCAAATACAACCTAGATCAATGCATGGGTAACCACAAATTAATTCCAGGGGTGGCAGCCATGTCCCTCTTGGACAAAGGAAGTTGGTATTAACTGCCATAGACCCTTACTTCTGCAAACTTCACTCAGGCAATGGCCAACAACTGGAGCAACTTGGGATAAATATGGCTAGGCTTGTAAGGGTTCTAGGACTGTTAGCCTAGTAACCCTCTACAAACCTAAAAGAAATACAAGCAAAGGCATCCAGATATGGAAAATTTTACAACACAAAAAATAAAAAAACAAAGAGGGAATGTAGAAAACATGTTTAGTAAAGGAGAAGTTAAGGAAATAGAAACTGAAGTTATGGATTACCTGAAAGGATTTAGTGTAGAAAATCCAATTCTGGCAATGTCACAACATGATGGAACAGTGAGTCCCGAATTAAAGAGAAAACAGGTAGAAGGGGAAACATCTCTTCAGTTTGCACATGAAGATACTCTGGAGCCTTCAACAGGAAACCAGTGTAAAAGTTTAGTTGGAGTTGCACAGCAAGGAAAGGAACAGGAAATAGTGGCAACTTTGATGCAGTCAATGTTTAGCCGGAGTAAGAACTACTTTTATGCACTCCCTGAACAGACACCAGCCTGGTCACAACACGAAAAATAATACTCCTCCTTAACAGTGAACCTGGAAGCTATCCTGAAAACTATAGACCAATAACCTGCCTTCTGATGATGTCTAAACTATACATCAAAATTTATGCCAACAGAGTTTATAGTCATTTAGAAGAATACTCAATCATGGCAATAGAATAAAACAGTAACTCTAGAAAGTAATATTGAACAAAGGATCATTTGCTGTTAAATAAAATTATAATGGAAAATTGCAAAAAGTGGAAGAATCTAAGTATGGTACGGATAGATTCCAAAAAAAGCATTTGACAACATCCCACATTCACAGATAAAGGATTTCTTACAGATGTATAAGATACATTGCTCAATTACATTATGGTGACCATGGAACAGTGGCAAGCCACTTTGCAGCTAAACCATGATAAAGGACAAATTCAAAGGGGGATAGTCCACGGTGTCTGTCATTGTTGCTCTTTTGTCTTGCCCTTAATGCATTAAGAGATCTACTTAACAGATTAGATCATGGTTATAATTTGGCTCCTAGAAAACACCAAAGTGTAAAAATTTCTCATCTTCTTTTTGTGGATGATTTAAATTGATATAGCTCATCAAATGAGGAGCTGAAAGCACAGCTTGAAGTGGTCCAAACTTTCTCAGATTATATAAAAACTGCAATGGGAAAAAGGGGTTGTGGATGGATAGATGTGGTCTTGATAAATGTGCAAAAGTTAACATTTGAAGCTGGAAAGCTGCAGCAGAAAGAAAACATCAGCCTGAGACAGGAATGTGATGCACAGGAAGTTGAGCAGGAGGGAATTTTGGGGAATTGATGAAGGACAGACAATAACACATGAACAGATGTGAACAAAACTCGGTAAGGAATATTTTAGAATACTAAAATTAATACTGAAAACAGCCCTGACATCTACAAACAGCATCCGCGTTATAAACCAATTTGCTCTTCTTCTTCTTCTAACTAACAGTTTTGGATTTATTTGCTGACCCCAAAAGGAAATGGATCAATTGGACAGGAAAACAAGAAAAATGCTTCACACTAATCAAATGATATACAAGTTAGTGTATACCATGTTCTGAAGGAGGTATGGGCCTTCTTGAATTTGATCACATGTATAGATCTGCAGTCGTAGGACTGCATACATACCTGCTAACCTCATCAGATCCAAACATAGTGAAAGTTTAGAAACATAAAGGGAACAAATCTAAGATGTCTTCCCTGCTTAGTTTAGCAGAAGCATATTGGTGTCAAGCAGTAATGGAAACCAAACCAGAAGTAGACAAAAATCAGGCAGCAGTTGAATGTCCCCAAGTAACAAAATAAAGAATATAAGAGGAAGGATCAGATGAGAAAGCAAGAAATGTGGTAAAGGTATAAATATAGCTGCAAGTATGGAAAACTCCTGGAACAACCTTATATTGATCAGAATTTGATATAGGAATGGTTAAGGAGAGGTGAATTTAAACCAAAAGATGAAAGGTTAATATTGGTGACACAGGATAGAGGACCGCATACCTGTTATATTTCAGTTCATGGTTTTATTACACTAACTTATTTTAAGTCCATTTGGGAGAAACACATAAATGCAGGTACCACAAGACTCCATCCTTTCTCCCCTCTAATTTTACATTCTCAACAACACCGTCCATACATTCATACAACAGGCCTCCCTAATACAATACAGAGATGACTCCACACTCATTTGCACATCTGACAATGTGGCACACATCCAAAAATTACTCATAAATACAACCACTGAAGCCACTTCTCATATCAAATTATTAGGGATGATAGTGGATGATAATCATAAATTCAACCTGCATATACAAAATTGCATAAGAAAAACTCATCAAAAACTAGGGATGCTTTATAGAGCCAAAAATAAATTCTCACCGACGCAACTAAATCTACACCAGACATTAATTATCTCTTCCCCACACTTATTTATAGTGCTCCCATCTTCACTAACCTTCAGGCATCACAAAAATCAAACCTTGAGCAATGCTATAACAAAATTACAAAATTTGCAACAAATACCCCTTTCAGAACTCACCTCTATATAGCACTAAAAAGCCTAAATTGGTTAGAACTGCCCCTATAAAATTATCCAGAATCCATGTCCTTGTCCAACCCTATGTAACATTTTATACAACTAGGTTGCTAGTTGGTCTTTACAATCCAATGACCAAAAACTCCTGTCTGCCCACAAACCTATTAAATCTGCTGGACATTGTCTGTACTGATACCATGTTGGTAAGGCCTGGAACTCCTTACCTCTATCCATCAGGCCAATACCCTCCCTCCCATTTTTCAAAACCTCTCTGAAAGGCTTCCTAGCCAAAGCTGCCTCTGTTCTTGCTCAACAACAGGATTAACTATCTCCCTAAATGTGGACAAATGCTTATTCATTCCTTACATCTTCTTACTTTCCCTTCTTTGCTCACTTCCTTCCATCTATCATTTTCTTTCACTTGGTTTTCTGTTTAAATATAACATAAACCTGTTTTTCTCTCACTTCATATCACAGTTCATGTTTTTATTATACTAATTTACTTTACATTTCTCTATAAACTGGCTACAATTTCACTAACTATTAAATCATTGTCATATAAATTGCATGTATTCTTAACCAATGTTTTCATATTATGTCTAATTTGGTATAATTGTTTAAACTAGTTGTTTTTTTGTATTATTTTTAAAGACTGTAAAATTCTTATTCTTAAAATATTTTGTAATACTTCGGAGGTTTTCTTCCTGGGCTTCCACTGAAAATGGGCTCCTACCTAGTTGGACATTCCTAGTATATAAATGTCAATAAATAAATAAATATTTATGAAGACACAAAAATGTGAAGTATTTAGAAGTATGGATTAAAATGTTTCTGTTATGGCAACTAAGGATATACAGGAAGAGACTAAACAAAAGATAATATAAAAACAGAGAAACTGGAAGCTCTTGTTTAAGGATATGGATAATAAGATAGAAACAGTGAAAATATTTTTAGATCCTTTAGTATTATATTCAGGGTTAAGGATATATTTATCAACCAGAGGAGAAGCTATGGACAATAATTAATAAAGAGTTGAAGGACTTTATCTGGGAGGGGAAGAGGGCAATAATTAAGTGGGATAAGTTGATCCTTCCAATAGAACAAGGTGGTTGAAGAGTAGCTGGTTTGAAGGGATATTTTAGAGATACACAATTAAAGCTCATATACATAGCACAAGCGGAAGGTTATAATTTAGTTCAAAGTGAAAGGGATATGGATGAAGAAGGGAGGAATTTCAAGAACTGAGGATAGAGTGAGATTTTGGATGCAGATCCCCAAGGAGAATAACAACAATCATACAGACTAGTATATTCATAAAGTTGCAGAAAGTATTCTAAGGACTAAGCCGATGGAGAAAGATTTTGCCAATAGGGATGGCTGCAATTAGGGGTATTGAGAACAGGCAAGAGGGGGGCTGGAATTTACTGGAGAAAACTGGCAAAGAAACCAAGGTAATCAGAGCACATAACTAGAAGGGAAATGTAATAGAATAGGATGAGGCCAAGAGGACATTTTGACTGTAGACTAGAGATTAGCTTCCCTATCAGGGATTGATATCAGAATATAAGCAAAGAGAAAGGGGTAGGGAGGTTTAAGTGAAAAGACTTGCTCTGGTAGAGTTTTCAGTTGAATCTAGAATATAAGCTGCTGTTAAATAAAAGGATAATTAATAGGGCGTATTAGATGTTGCATGATAACTATAAGAATCAATCAAAAGAGGTTACAACAGACTAGGAAGAGAGAGTGGATAAGGAACTTACAAAAGAACAAGGGGAGGACATATGTATGGATCTCAAGTATTCAACAAAGTCAAGAAGGTTTAGGATTTTGCCTGAAAGTGTTTGCATAGGTATTGTTTGTTTACCTAAAGCAGACTCCAAATATATTTTTCCCAGGTTGATGGCAAATATTGGAGGTTTGATGAGGAAGTAATAGGTAACTTTGAAGAAATATTTTGGGACTGCAATGAGTTGGCAGATTTTAAAAATTCTTTGCAAAGTATGCTGTCAGAAATATTGGATGAGCAAATGTGTGTAACCAAGGAAATTATTCTTTCTGAGCTGGGACACAGAACATCTAGAATATTCTAAGGCCCTGTTAATTAATTATTTATTTATTTATTTTACATTTGTTGACCGGGATAGTCCGACTGGATGCATGTCCATTTTCAGCGGAGGCCCGGGGAGAAAAGCTCCACAGAGAAAAGAGTACACACATTGATTTACATACAGATAAATACACATTCACAGGATTTATACTTTGTTTTGGTTTAGATACATTTGCCAACAGTGTGATTTAATTACAACTCAAAATGAATTATGTAAGTATAACTAGTTACAAGATCCTAGCACTTATAGAATACAGTCAGACAATGAGGAACTTGATTACTGTAGAACCAGTAGAGATAGAATATGGTGGATGTTGATTTATAATTATTTGAAACTTAGAAAACAAGTGTAGCTCCTAGTAGGTACAGGGGAGTGGGTTATAGGATGTGTCAAAGAGGACTAGTCTGGATTAATACATGGGCAAAGCCAATGAGACTTAAAAAATTGTTTAAGATTATTTTTAAATTGACAAAGGGAGGTAGTGAGTCTTAGGTTATTAGGGAGGGAATTCCAAACCTTTCCTATAGCATTGGCAAAAAGAGCATCGCCGAGTTGTTAGATTTGATAGTTTGGACCAAAAATCTGTTTGAGGAGCGAAGACAGCTAAGACTGGAGTAGGGAATCAGAAGTTCATTCAGCGAAGGGGTTTTATCAGGTTGCTTGATTATTTTAAACGCTTCGGTGAGTTGGTTCAGTTTGAGAAGATTGGGAAGTTCTAGCCAGTCGAGTTTCCTTAGGTTAAGGCAATGATGAGTTCTATAAGGTGCACTTGTTACAAATCTGGCAATGTGATTATAGGCAACAGAGAGTTTATTAATCTCCTTTTTGTTGAGGAAGGAAAGGACAGGAGGCGGCATTACAATAGTGGGAGAGGAGATGCGTTGCGAGCAATCGTTAGTTTGGCATTAGGGGTTTAGAAAGTTTTAATTCTATACAAGGATCCTAGTTTCTTATTTACTGTCTTTATGGTTTGACTGATATGCATATCAAATCTAAGCTTATTATCAATAGTGACCCCTAATAGTTTAGTGTTGGTATCGGGCTCAATAATGGTTCCATTAATAGATTGAACGAAGAAGGTACTGTTATTAGATTGTAGAGAAAGTTGAACTGGTGGAGGAACTGAGGTGGGAAAAAATACTAATAACTTGGTTTTTTTTGGATTTAGGATGAGTTTCCGTTCTGCGAGCCATTTTTCAACTGTAGCAAAGCAGTGTTGGGTTACTGCTTGTAGATCAGAGAGAGAGACATCAGAGCAAATCAGGGGATACAGGTGGCTTTAGGGATAACAGAGTGAAGTTCATTTATGAATAAGTATGGAGCCCTGAGGAACTCCTATGGTATTAGGCAGCAGGTGAGATAGCTTATTTTGCCATTGGACTGCTTGTTGCCTGCCTGAGAGGTAAGCCTTGAACCAACTAAGAGCTGGATTATCAAGGTGTAAGGTTTCTAGGGTGAGGAGCAGTATCTCATGACTGACCATATCAAAAGCTTTTGACAGGTCAAGAAAGAGTGTGGAAGTTATTTTTTTTTGTTTGTTATTTTTTTTATTGACTTCAGTAAGTAAAAAGGAGGAGGGGTGTGGGCATACTATGGTGGGGTCTGAAACTGTGTTGAGATTTGGACAGAAGATTTTTTAGGTTAAGATGGTGAAGTAATTGTTTATGAACGCATCTTTCCATAATTTTGGCTATTGGAGACAAAATTGCTATAGGTCTATAGTTAGATGGTTCAGTGGAGGAGCCACCCTTATGAAGTGGAATGACATAGGATATTTTCCATATGGAAGGGATGGTGGCCTCTGTTATAGTTCGGTTAATCAGGATTGAGATAGGGTAGGCTATAACATCTGCTGCTGCTGTTAAGGTTAATTTTGGTGGCTGCTTAACAGCAATTTTTAGAAAATGGAGTTCAAAGTCTAACCCAACCATATTTGAAGTACTGAATGTTTTAACAGAGATAAAAAAACTGAAAATAGGATCATTAGAAAAGGGAAGGAGCAAATTACAGAAAATTAAATGGAAATTGTGGCAACAATACATGCAGAATAATGTTCAGGATGAAGGTAGAGGTTTAAAGGAAAGTGGAAATTAAGCAATTTAAATAATGTTGGGCTGATGATAGTTATATTTAACTGAAAACATTAATATTCTGTGTTTTTTTTTATAGTAATGTATGTTTGTCAATGTTGTAAGTGATCATTTAATAAAGTTGTTAAGAAAAGAAAGAAATTATATTTCGAGAAGTGAGTGGGAAGAACTATGATCTCAGCATGAACTTTCCTAGGTCAAACTTATTCCTAGCCACCTATAAAAGTTTATCATTTATTTATGTATGTATTTATTTATTTATTCTTTATTTATTCACATAATCCAGTTCAGGGTCATGAGGGACAGATAATGGTCTGGTGTTTAACTGGTACAAGACAGGGGAAGTAATCCTAGATGGAACACCAGTTAGCTGTAGATTTATACATACAACAAACACCTGCTGCTAATTTGTGGGATTACCTGTTCACCTACAGGGGTCTGTATTAAATCATGGAAAGCTTAGAAAAGTGAATGATGATTTATCGACCCCCATGTAAGTGAAAGCTTACAAACTCAAACGCTTAGAACAGCTGTTCCAAAAAAATATATATATATATATATATATATATATATATATATATATATATATATATATATATATACACTTAAAACATAACATGATATGGGGGTCTGTGCCCCCCCCACACACCCTACTTAAATATACCAACTCTGAGCACTACAGTGACGAAAACGGCAAAGTAACGGATGCTGCCAAGCGATTTCTTTCCCATGGAAAGAATTTGCTTATATGCCGCTTCTTCATTTTGTCTTTTCGTCTTTTCAAATTCGACCAAGATGCATTCGAGAATGTGTCTTCAGTCATCTAATAGGAACCCACCTAAGTATACATTTGGGATATGGGAAGAAACAGGAGCACCGAATGAATCCTGTGTGAACACAGGGAGGACATGTGGACACTGCGCACAACTCCCAGACAAGACTTAAACTAGGTAATCAAACAGTGTAAGGCAACAACACTAATCACTACATCACTGTTGCATAATTTCCTGGCAATTGCTATATAAAATGTTAAACTTTACAGTACATTGATTTTATTAGTTTTGTATATATTTTAAAAACCAAGGTGAGAAATTAAATAAAAGCTAAGATATTAAACAGGAAGAAGCTTCTGTAATATAAAATAAACTGTTTTTCATTTAACTTCTGCACATTCCTTTCTTTTTAGCTAAATGGGCATTTTTTTGCAAAAAAGTAACAGATTTTAATTTAATCTGAAGCAGAGGTGCTTATGCTTAAAAAAGTATTTCTTTCTGTTGGAGCCTCCATTTCTTCTCAGACTGGTGGGAGGTCTGGGACATAACTAATTTTCAGTGTTTTGAAGACAATGTGGTGTAACTAGATATATGGTGTACACATGACAGCCTAGCTGGCCAATTGTTTTGTATAAAATATGTCATCTGTGTATTATAGTGGTGTCAGATGTTCACATATTCTGATGTTGTGGTCCAGTACTGACAAGAGCAAAACTGTCACTGAGAGATAGAGAAGGCGATTGACTCAAAGTGTTATAGTATATCCTGACTCTAGGAGATCTCTGAAGAAAGGCACAGTGAAAGACAGAGATTTGGCATTGTATGTATGTAAGTAGACCTGTTTATTATTCATAAGGGCACATCCCTGGACCAGACTAAATCTTCTTTTCACCACATTACAGTACCAGGCAGAAACAGATATGGGGTGGTTCCCTTGGTACAGAGTGCATTACATACCAGACAAAGCTTGCTGAATTGGCTAAGCAAAAAAGGTGCATAGGGTGGGGGCATGCAGGAACAAAGCACAGCACTGCTTGAGTCAAAACAGATTATCTCTAGTTATCTCAATATACGGTAGTACACTTTCAACATTGCGATGGGTGTAAATAAGCATATAAAGTTTAAGCAGTTTTTTTGTTTATTCATGCTTGTATTTGTCTATTTCTTCCTATATTTATTTATTTACTTTTTTGTTATCTGTAGAGATAACCTTCAGAATGTGTCTATGAAGGTTTCTTTTTGCCTTTTGGCCTCTGTTCTAGGTAGTGGCTGAAAAGGTTGCTTTATAAGAAATGACCAACTTGACTAACATGCGAAGACAGACTCGTTGAAACCTGTTTGCCTAACCAAGTTCGTTTACATCAGAAGTTTTTCATTCAATTAATTGCATGTTCACAGGATTGTGCCTAATAAATATGTTCACAATTTGACTACACTGAGAGATTAGAAACTACCATAATATGGCAACATGGTTATCAGACTAAACAGAAAAGCTTCATTAAGAAATCAAGCAGCATTTGCCAAGGACTATGTGTGTGGGTGTGTGTGTTTTCTGGATTATTTCTCTTCATGTACCATAAATATTACAATGCCGTATTTACATTCTGTTCTCTTCCATTCTAGTCCTCTCAGCTGCTTTGATTTAGGACTAGAGCTACTGGCATGATTTTTTTATTCTGCTACATGCTCTTAATCTCTATAGATTTAATAACACTGTTAAAGCAGGGTTATTTATGAACACAAAACCTTTGCCAAATCATTGAATATGTTGGCACAGATTCCTTATCACAAAAATATATTGGTCTAGTTTTCACAGACATATTTACAAAATATGGACATTTTCTTTTCCAGCACTCTCATATGATATGTGTAAGCCAGTGGTGAAATTTGTTGTGCTGCAAGCCAAGCAATATCGTGATGATTTATATGTAAACATTAAAAAATATTTCTTCTCTAGCACAGAAAAAAATTAAGAAAATCCTTTGGAAAGTTTTGTGCAGTTTAAAATTAGAAATAAACTTAAGACAGTTTGGACACTGCCACAACTTAAACCTATACATTATGGTTTGCAAATTAAATTAACAAGGAAGATTTTGAACAACTGGATGTCATATATTTCCATACAATTTGTCAATAATTATATCACTTTAGTTATTCATAGTTTCATGGCTTCATAGATAAGTACAAGGTTAGCTGCCCTTGTGGGCCATTTTAACCCTTGCCACTTTCTGTTTTTGTGCTCAAATTAACCTATACCATTTGGTTAGAGACTGGCCTTACCTGTCCCATGGTTGATTATTATATATTACCCCTGATGAGAATAACTTTAAAAGAAAAATTGTAAAAAAATTGCAATATTAATGATATTAGGAATATACTGCAGATGTACCAAGGTTATGAGCAATCATTTTGGCTAGAAATACTAATGTTATGTAATCTTATCTCGCTGTAATTCTTGCTGGATGGGCTTTGAGCCGATATTTGGCTCAGGCTCGGCCGATACTGATGCTTGACAGCTTTTACTGGCTCGAGGCTAGCCCCTATCCCATGGTGCCTCATGGCAATTCCCTACACCTTGTTTGCCGCAAAAGCTTCGAGGTTGTCTCCTTACTGGCTCGTTGGCTAAGTAGTAGATTTTTTTAATAAAGCTTGTCCTTTCTCCACCTTTTTCTTCATCTTTACATCAAGACAAAAAATTATTAGCAGGAACAAAGAGTGGAACTTCTGGAGAACCACTAAATCCCCAAAAGACCACCTTATATATAAACAGCTGAGAAATGATACAAAGAAGTCTATTATGCTAGACAAAAATAATTACTACTGTAATCTGCAACAAAAGCACCAAAATCAACAACAAAAATTCTGGTCAGTCATAAACAAACTTCTCCACCCAGGCCAATCAACTATCCCTACCCCCTTAACTGCCCTCCAACAACCTCCTAAAATTGTTGCTAACACCTTTAACACTTTCTTTACAGAAATCATGTAATTCCTAGCCAGTAAGCTATCTCCTTATACCCCAAGTACCACCAACCCCAAAACTGATAATAAGATCCCTTTTAAAGTTTGATCCAGTGCCAACATCTTTTAAGTCCCTACTTAAAAAACTGAAACTCACCACCCTTTCAGCAGACCTACTACCTGCAGAATATCTCCAAAAAGCAGCTAATGAAATAGCATACCCCATATCAATTTTAATCAATAGAACTAGCTACGAAGACTATTTCCCCCACATCTGGAAAATCTCTCACATTGTTCCTCTCCATAAAGGGGGAGATTCCACTGAACTTTCAAATTATAGGCCTATAGCCATTCTGTCTCCCTTGCCTAAAATAATGGAAAAATGTATCCAAAAGCAATTTCTTGCCTATCTGAATCAAAACACTCGCCTAGCCCCGTCCCAGCATGGATTTAGACCTTGCCATAGTACAACCTCATCCCTTCTCTCCTTCTCCCATACAATAAATCAAAACCGTAATGACAACAAGCTCTCTTCAGCCCTCTTCCTTGACCTATCCAAGGCATTTGATATGGAAAATCACCAGCTACTCTTAAACACATTAAAATCACTCTCCATAGATAACCTAGCAATTACCTTGTTTCATTCTTACTTAAGTGACAGACAACAAGCTGTACTATGGAAGAATAACCTACCGTCCCTTTTACCAGTCACCCTTGGAGTCCCACAGGGATCTATATTAGGTCCCCTCCTATTCTCCATATTCACTAAAGACCTGTAGAAAGTCATCCCTGATGCATCTTGTGTTCAGTATGCAGATGACTCAACCCTAATCTGCTCTGCCACCTCCCCCCACAGATTTACAATCCTTGTCCCAAATCACTTTCAGCAAAGTAGAGAACTGGCTCACTGGTCTCCAACTACTATTAAACCCAAATAAAACCAAACTATTACTCTTCTCCCCCACTTGCAAGGTCCCCTCACCATCCCTCACCATAATATCTAACAATGGTACCATAATTTTCCCAGAACCTAGTACTAAACTACTGGGAGTGATCATCGACAATAATCTTAAGTTTGATGTTCACATAGACAAAACTATTAAAACAGTTAATAAAAAATTAGGCTCTTTATACAGGATTAAACCATTTCTAACCCCATCTGCTAGAACTGTTATTGCCCATACACATCTGCTATTGACCCTTCTTTATGCCTCACCCATCTTTGTAAACCTAAGCAAATCAAACCTCAATAAATTTACTAGGTGCTGCCATAACATTGCCAGATTTGCCACAGGATCAGCGTATAGAACTCAACACTGCCTTAACCTTCAATCATTAGACTAGCTTGAACTACCCAATCAACTGCAATATAACCAACTAACAGTTGTTCACAAAATCCTGTACCAACCAGACAGCACACCCATACTGAAAAATATTATTACCCACTACAGTAACCTAAAATCCCTTCGCTCTTCCAAAACATTGCTAGTGCAAACTGTTAAAACCAACAATTCAGCTGGTGAATCACTATTCTCCAACTCTGCTGGTAAAAACTGGAACCGACTTCCTGCTGAACTCACCACTGATCCCTCCTTATCCCAATTCAAAAAATCCCTTAGGAAATACCTAAAAATGCAGTGGCTTTGTCCCTGTACAAACCCTGACTAACCCCCCACTCAAACATAATTCATAAATGAGAACCTCATTACAGGACTAAAACTCTGACTCTCTAATGGTTTAAAATTCTGTGCATCACCCACCTACTGGAAAGATTTAAAGTTAACACTACACTGTGTATGATAACCACCTTAATATATGTGTGTTTTCCTTTTTCAGATGAAATCTTTAACTATTTCTTTCTTTCTCAGCTACTTGCTTTCAACCTTTACTGTGTGTATGTGAGAAAAACATGTACCTCTGTGTGCTTATCATTAAATAAAGTTTTGTGATAACTCACAGTAATACTTTCACTGTATTTACACTTGTTTTTGTACATTTGGAGCTTTTCTTCCCGGGCCTCTGCTGAAAATGGACCTGTATCCAGTTGGACTTTCCCAGTTAACAAATGTAAAATAAAATAAAATAAAATAAAATACAGTTAATAGCTTTATTGCGTGATTGTTCTGAGTGTCTGACCCCTATTTCCCCCCATACGATTGTACAGCCCATTTCAGTTAGAGGGCCGTAGTTGCCCATTTAAGTTAGAGGGCCTTTCTTCCCTGTGTGTCTCTTAACAAAAAAAAAAAAGTTTTATAATAAACAATAGAATCTTCTTTCTATCTTTACTGTTCTTGTTGGAATTGTTACCTCAGTAGATAGTAGTTTTAGGATAGCTAGTATTGTTGTCTTCTGCACAGCTAGATAATAGTTTGTTCCTGTTAGCATGTCTAAGGAAAAGGACAGAGAACATAAGGACCATCGCCCTTCAGGGTTTAAAAAATGTGACAGATGTTCACAAAAGATATCTTTGACAGACAGTCACACTAGTTGTGTGTACTGCTTAGGTGAAGCTCACTTGCAAGAGCCCTGTACCGTCTGCCACACCTTCAGTACCAGGGTCTTGAACAAGAGAAAAGTAAACTGATTGATAGGGGTCTTATGACCAGTTTCTTCCAGGAACAGTTGGAACTTGGTCAGACAGCTCCTAAGACTTCAAAATGTAAATCTTCGGCTCCAGTTTCGGAGCCGTCGAAAAAGTCCAAAGCGCTGGAGTCAAAGAGTTCTGGCACCGATTCAGCTTCTTCTCTATCAGTACTGTTGGTCTCTTCACTGCTGAAGCAACCTTCGGTACTGAGACAATTACCTGACATTGACCCTGTCTCACCTACTTTGAGATCTCATATTTTGGAGAGGAGGAGATCTCTTTCTGTCTCCACCCGATCCTCCAGGACACTCTCAGATGAGGACATCAAGTGGGTGGTGAAGAGGTTGCTTTCTGATCCAGCTCTGGCAAAGAAATTGGCCCCTCTGGACCCAAAGGCTTCAGAGCTGACCCCTTTGCAAACCACTGCTCCTCCTCCAACTGCTTCACTCTCAAAGTCAATCACTTCAGGTTCTTCGGCGATGGATCCGTCGGTTCCGGGGATCCTCCCTGCTTCCCCGGAAACGATTACTCTGTCCTCAGTGGCTCAGTTTGGAGCCTAGGGATCTGGGAGCCGATGCTCTTGAGTCGACTCTGAGGGGGATAGTCACCTTGGATTTTCTTCAGAACTGACCCTCCATCTCGGTGCCTCGGCTTGACTCAGCTTGGTTCCCACATCTGCTTCGCAGCCATTCCCCCTTGTTCAGAGCTGACAATCCATCTCCTCGGAGCAGAGGTTTTCTTCAGAGTGTGGGGGGAGGCTTTTGAAGCAATAGAGAAGGCTTTATCATCTGCAAAAGCCATACCTTTGGAACCTATGTCCCACCAGCAGCAGGCAGCAACCTCTTCTCTCCTGCCACCCCCACAGTGTAGGGAACCAAAGACCCAAGCAGCCCCCATTGGAGGTGCCCCCTCTTCCGAGACCTTCCCAGATTATCCCACTGGAGAGCTTCCTTGGAAGAGACTTTGTAAGAGGAAGAATGTTGACTCACCTGAGTCTGTCACTTCTGACACTGATTTGGAGGAATCAGAAGGGTCCCCTAGATCCCCCTCTGAGGATGTCTCTTTTTCTGACATCCTAGAAATCCTTAGACAGAGGAGTGACTGGAAGACCTTTAACTCTACTTAGGCAGAATCAGTGAATCTTGAGGCCTCTGGTTTCCGACCTTCCACCTCCTGGATGACACTACCTTATGACCAGCTCTTAGGGGTCATATCGCAAAAAGCCTGGACCTCCCCAGACACAGTGGAGCCCGTCCAGAGGAGGCCAAATAAATTCATGACTGCACCAGAAGATAAGTCCTTTCTTACCAAAGGAGTTCCTGTTGATGCTATGATGGTAGCAGCGGCCACTAAGAAGGAGTTGTCTAAAACATCTTCTAGTATCCATCCTCCTAACAAGGAGTCCAAGACAATGGATAGGTATGAGAAGCGTACCTTCTCTTCAGCAACATTTACTCTAAGATCGCTGAATTACCTTACCCATTTCACTCGACTTCAGAGGGATCTCCTGAAGAAGTTGCGAGATAATCTTCAGGGTTCAGTGGCTCCAGGATCCGTGGATAAGGTTTCTGCACAGTTCTCCACCCTTACGTTGATAGCTAACTCCTTCATGAGGCTGATATCATATGCAGTGGATGGAGTGAGTAGGGCAGCTGCAGCAGGAATCTCTTTCAGGAGACATTCTTGGATGCATCTTTGTAACTTCACGAAATCCTTTAAGTCTTCCTTCACCAACATCTCCTTTGATGGTTCATCTCTTTTTGGACTTCAGGTGAAAGAGACATTGACTAGGTGCAAGCAGGAAGTGGAAACCTTATCTGCTGTCAGAGTCTGTTTCTCCCTCCCATCTAGACCCTATCCCAAGGGTAATACAGAAGGAAAAATGTGGTTCCATAAATCCCAAAAAGATTTCCCTCAGGCACAAGGTCAACACTCCCCTAGAGACAGAAGAGGAGGATATAATGGAAGATGCCACCTTCGCAGCAGAGGAGGTCCGCAACATCATGGAGATAGAGGAACCTTCTCTGATCGTCCCTTCCATCTACCCTGAGGGGTTGCTCGACTGTCCATCTCTGGAGGCAGTCAGGGGTCGTCTATCACTGTACCCAAGTGCCTGGATAAACATTTCACAAGATTGTTGGGTACAGACCATAATATCCAGAGGTTATCTGATCCCATTTGTTTCCGATCCCCCAGTAAACCAGTCTCTACCAGACATGCCACCCATTCAACTAGACCGTAAAACATCAGAGGTCATCTTGTTGCTGCAAAAAAGAGTCATCCAAGAAGTCCCCACAGAGCAAATATGATCCAGAACTTACTCTTGATTCTTTTAGTTCTAAAAAAGACAGGGGACTGGAGATCAATTCTAGATCTCAGTAGACTCAACAAGTCAGTAAAGAAATCAAAGTTCCGAATGATCACTCTGCAGTTGATATATCCCTTTATCGGGAAAGACAATTGGATGTGCTCATTAGATCTTCAGGACACGTACTACCACATCAAAATGGACAGGTGCTCCAGAAGACACTTACACTTCCGGCTGGGAGCCAGTCATTTTCAGTTCTGAACACTGCCCTTTGGCCTCACTACAGCCCCCAGAGTGTTCATCAAATGCATGGCAGTGATAGCGGCTCACCTGAGATGTCAAGGATTCCAGGTGTTTCCATACCTAGGTGACTGGCTCCTCACTGCTACCACCCAGCATCAACTCATTAGAACCAAGGACGAGACTCTATCATTGTGCGTCAGTTTAGGCATCACAGTCAACCTAAAAAAATCAGCCTTATCTCCTTCACAGCACATTGTATTTTTAGGCTCTGAAATAAACTCAACCACCATGTCAGCAAGACTAACACCAGAAAGAGTAGATTCACTACACAACCAAGTCAGATCCTTACTAAACAGTCACAAAGATCAGGCCAGGGTAGTCCTTCAGGTTCTAGGGACTATGGCTTCCTCCATTCTATTGGTTCCTCTAGCCCATCTGCACATGAGAGTACTTCAGTGGCTACTATTTGCCCAATGGTCAATACAGGATCTTTCCTTGTCTCATCAGATTCTCATCACAAACACCTGCAAGAAGGATCTGACATGGTGGTTGCATATAGAACAACTTCTCTTAGGTTGTCCACTTGTTCCTCTCCAAGAGAAGGCAGTTTTGACCATGGACGCTTCCCAGATAGGGTGGGGGGCATTATCTGGGAATGATGGTCCAAGGTACTTGGCAGAACCACTAGAACCACTTGCACATCAATGTTCTGGAGATGAGAGTGATGCTCTATGCGTTGCAAGCACTTAACAGTTCTCTTCCCACCGGGACAATTGCAATTCAGTCAGACAACATGTCTGTCGTGTGGTACATAAACAAGCAAGGGGGAACCAAATCTTATCCACTTTGCTGAGAGGCCTTAAGAGTTTGGAAATGGGCGATGGACACTCAACACTTTCTGGCAGCAATGCACATCCCGGGGAAATCCAATGAGATAGCAGACAAACTCAGTCGAGCAATTCTGATGCCTCATGAGTGGTCCCTGAATGCAGAAGTAGCAAAAGAGATCTTTCACAGATGGGACCAGCCTTGCTATGACCTATTCACCACACACCTGAACACCAAATGCAGTAGCTACTTTGCCCTAATTCCCCATCTGGGGATGTCACCCAGGGATGTTCTAGTCCACGATTGGCCCCGGGACATCTTTATGCCTTCCCACCTTTTCCCCTCATCCCGAAAGTAATACAGAAAGCAAAACAGTTGAGGAGTACCCTGATCTTCATTGCTCCTTACTGGCCTGTCAAGTCTGGTTTCCCTACCTGTGGCCCTACCTTTTGGAGGAACCATGGATTCTGGGACCATCTCCAGACCTCCTGATTCATCAATCGAAGCAGTTTCATCCAACCATCCACACCCTAAAATTGACAGCATGGCTGCTCCAGTTCCATGAATAGCCAGGTGCATTTCCCTCTCACCTTCAGTCAAACACATTCTGATTTCTTCCCATAAGCCTTCCACTCAGAAGTTATACTCCAGCAAATGGAAAAGGTTCTCTATTTGGGCTGCAAACCAAGGCTTAGATCCCTATACAGCTCCTATAGAATCTATTTTCTCCTTCCTTGCGTCCATTTTTCATGAAGGAGCTGCAGCCGCTACAATCAGAGTTCAGTTAGCTGCCATTTCTAATTACCATTTTGGCTTCATGGGAAATCCCATCATGTCCCACTCTTTGTGCAAAACCTTTTTGAAGGGAGTTCTCCTTCTCAGGCCTCCAATCAAACAACCACCAGAACCCTGGGACCTAAACTTAGTTCTCACATCCTTAATTTCTGCACCATTTGAGCCATCTTCTTCATTGGATCTGAAATTATTATCATAAAAAACACTATTCTTAGTAGCCATAACCTCTGCTAGGAGAGTCTCAAAACTGCAATCACTTACTATTCAACCTCCTTACATTGTTTTCTACAAGGATAGAGTCTCACTTAGGACTAACCCTTCCTTTCTTCCCAAGGTATGTTCAGAACATAATCTTAACACTACTATTGAGCTACCAGTGTTTTTTCTGAATCATTCTAATAAATCTGAATACAGGCTACACCAGTTAGACGTTCACAGAATCCTCAGGTTTTACTTACACAGAACTAAAGAATTCAGAAAATCAGATCAATTATTTGTTTCCTTTTTGGACAAAAATAAAGGCTTGCCTGTTTCTAAGGTTATCTTTTCAAAATGTCTTTCAGATTGCATTTCCTTTGCTTATCAGACTGCTGGCAAACAGTTACCCAACAAAGTATAATGCCACTCTACAAGGGCAATATCTACTTCATGGGCCTTTAAATCTAGGCTCCCAATTGATACTATTTGTGCAGCAGCTACTTGGGAAGACCACATACATTTGTTACTCATTACAAATTGGATTTGGCCACCCAGGACAGGTCATCCTTTGGGTCCACTGTGCTGAAGAGTCTCTTCGCTTGAGCCACCTGGGATAAAGGTGCTAGGGATGCTGTCCCATCCAGCAAGAATTACAGTGAGATAGGACTACATAACAAAGAAATTATGTACTTACCATAACGTTCCATGTTTGTAGTCCTTCTCACCTACCTTCTTGCGTCCCTCCCTCCTGCCCCCTTCCTATTAATGGAGAATCTGGTGGACTATACTTATGCTGTCTGACCTGGTTGTAGTTGTTGTCCACCTGGCATGGATAATGTTACACATTGTTTTGTCTGTATGTACACAGTTTTTGATAGTTTCATAACTATTAGGTACTTATTGCTTTCTTGCAAACAAGATCTGGGGAATTGCTGTGATAGGGCTTAGCCTTGAGCCAGTAAAAGCTCTCGAGCTTTAGTATCGTCCGAGTTGGAGCCGAATATCAGCTCCGAACCCATCCAGAAAGAATGAAGGCAAGTTGGACAACAAACATGGAACACTATGGTAAGTACATAACTTCTTTTTTTTGTTATTTTTCTCAAGTGACTTGTGTCACTTTTTTAGAGTAAAGGAACAGCATTC
Source organism: Protopterus annectens (assembly GCF_019279795.1). NCBI lineage: Eukaryota > Metazoa > Chordata > Ceratodontiformes > Protopteridae > Protopterus > Protopterus annectens. Next base: position 1,817,174,674 of record NC_056743.1, read on the forward strand.
TTATTTTTCTGTAATTAAAGGAGCATTCTCTCCTTTGACAGCTAAAGAAGTACAAGACACAGAATGTGCTGATTGGAGGTTTATTTCTTAATCAGGTAAGCTCCTCCCTTTGGCACTAATATTAATAGTATTTTCGTATTGCCTTTCTGCATTTTTATTTCAATCCTACATTTACAAACAAACAGTTTATATTGGTAAAGAAGAATTATACAGTAATGTCCCTTACAATGACTGCTGTTAAGGCCTTAGATTTTTGGAGAAACGATAGCCCTGCTGGATTCACTGACACTGTCAGGTAATGTCTGCACATGTAAATACAAGTGTTATATACCACATATATATACTTCCATCCTCAAAATGAAGGCCAGCCAGCATGAATAGAGTAAGAGAAAAAAAGAAGGGCAATTTCATTGCTTTAGATTTATAGAAATTATTATGCCCACACTAGAAAACATTACATAAATAAAACAACCTTGGACCTTAAATGATAATAGAAATAAAACATATGAGTAGGACAAGATTCCCTGTGAGGCCATTGTGCGAGCTACAACCCACATTATGTATACTGTGAAATCGCTCAAGCTTGGGAGTAATGGGAAAAATTGACTCTTAAGGTCCATGACCTTGACAGACTTCAAGCCATATCATAGGAATAAATAAGTTGAATCCCAGTGTGAATAAATGGACATCAGTTTAACTCATGCATCCCATTAACATTTTACGGAAAACCTTTGTACTTTTCATGTTCTGCCATATGGAAACATTGACATTTCCAGGGGAAGCAGAAAGAAGAGGAAGAGAATGCACTGTTTTACATAAATTCCAGAAGAATGCAATTCCCAAAAGGTACAAAAAGGGATTCCACATAATATTCTGTATTGTGTTTACACATTCAGTCATTTTGTTCTAATGCTATTACACATAATCTTATAAGAGAACTGTGAACAAAAGTCAGGGACTAATACTTCACTAAATGTATGTGACCACAGGTAGAGCCATTAAGGGCAGTTGTTATTGCATTATAAATCTGTAACTCCTTGTCTATTTCAGGGAGATATTTAGCCTTCAACTTAATCTTCACTGGCTGGCCAAATAAAACGTTAACAGATCCACAGACTTATTTCCCCACTACTTTATGCAAATTACTTCTAGACCATTAATTTTTCCAAATGTTTTCTTCACTAAGCAATTGGCTGTCTGTGGCTCCTTTCTTGTGACAAGTCAAGTAGCTTCTGGCCACAATACACAAAAATTAGAGATCATAAGTGTTAAAAAAGAGCAACGCATGACTGTAAAAAGGAACTGATAATTTGCTGAAGAAAAGAGAAGAAAAATTCAAAGGACATTGATAAAACATAATGAATGCTGAACATGCTGAAATATGTTACTTATGATGGTAAGGATACAACACAATTATTTGAATAGGTAAGTACAAATAGAGAAAATAACATTGAAGTATAAGAAGTGTTCAAAAAATAAATAGCAATTGTTAAAATGCTGAACATGCTTTAACAACACTGTATATTAGAAATTTTAGTGAACTGTTCCGACTTGCCATTTAGAAGTCTGTCAGCAGACAGAGAGTCATAGGAAGGATAGACAGACATATTATCCTTGGATAGGGATACACGAGTAAGTAGGTTGGAGAGTTCTATAATGAGAAAATAGGAATAAAGATGGTTATGGCTAATTGAAATATGTGATAACGGTGTTTCAGATCATGCTCTAGTGAACATCAGGATAGGGTGGAATATTAAGACAAGGGAGAGACCATGGACACAGGAGGTAAGCAATGGAGAACTGAAGAAAAAAGGGATAAGCTGACAGAAAGTTTGAAACAAGGTACATGAAAAACACAGATATAAAGATTGACTATGATGGAGTCGGTGAGTTGAAATAAAAGTGGCAAAGAGAGGGAGGAACATGGAGGTAGAACAAGTGAATAGATGAAGGAAATATGAATCATGTGAAACAATTAAATTATAAGTGGTGCACAAATAGCTTGGCTGGGAAAATTAGTGAGATGAGGGAAAAACAGTATAAACAGAATGTGTAGTTTACACAAAGTAGAAATTAAAAAAACTGTGGTGGAAATTTTTATCACAAAATAAATTATGATGGCTGCACAGGGACTAAAATGATAAAATATCTTGAGGGGAACCTGGAGCATCAAAGAAAAGGAAATATAATATGTAACTAAGGAGGTAATTAGGGGAAACTACAATAAATGAGAAAGATAGTAAAGAGAGTTAATATAGTTTTATAAGAAACTGAATGGATACTTGGGATTGGGAGATCTAAGAACAGGAAATAAATAAGGAAGTATAAAACCTTAAGTGAGGAGCAGAAGAACAGGTTATGGAAAAAGAACACAAGGGAGAAAACCAAAAGGCAATAAAAGCACTTAAAGGGAAAGGAAGCAAGGAGGGATAGCTTCAATTTTTTTTAAATACTAAGGGACTAAACTAAGGAAGAGATGTCAATGATATTTAATAGATTTACAGTAGAGGGTTAATTGCCAGAGCTGATGAGGCGACATGATATGAACGACATGAAATGAAGGAAATATTGGAAGCAAGGAGATCCCAATCATCAATTATTAATACTGAAGCAGACATTTTGACAAAGTCATTAGGCAAATTGTAACAAAATGAGTTCATGATGGGTAAACTGAGTATTTAAGGGTGTGAGACCATAGTATATAACTAGTGGCTGTTAGGCACTTTATACCTTGTGCATACATACTGAGGATAAGAGTTTCATAGGTTCATAGGTAGGTACTAGGCTATCGGCCCAAGGGCCTATGCAAGCCTAGAGGAGACATAAAGTCAAAGTAAACTTTATTGTCATTTAGAACTACACACGTGTAGCCTAAATGAAATTTCTTGCATCAGCACAATTCTTGAGATTACAAAGGAAAGTGAAATAACACATAAAAGCAGAGGAATAAGCATAGCTAACAAATGCAATAGTAGTCCCGATACACACAAGAAAGAACACAGAAGTTTACCAAACACTCATATACGAAAATAATACCCTCCCCTGACTTAAATTCTAAAAAAGTCTGATATTAGAGACGCTTTTGATTCTACTGACAATTTTAATAAGATTTTAGAATATTAGGTAATAGGGAAATGATGAAAATAAATTCTTACTATAAATCAGTACTAGAGTTAGGGGTACAAGGCGAAGCTGTACAGAAGATAAGAAATCATTGCAAACAAGATTAAGACAGAGATTGCCTCTTTCATCGTGTGTTTCTTTTTGGTGTTAGAAAGTTTGGTTAAATGAGTGAGGGAATAGCTGAATGAGAGGAACAGAGGGGCATGAAGGACGTACTTGTAAGAGACTTAAAAAAAAAAAAGATAATATTAGTAAACTACTGTGACATTAATGAGCATATAACCAAATAGGGCTGAAATCAGTCGAGATCTCTAATGTTCAAAAAGAATCTAATAATACAAAGCATAAAAATGAGTTAGCGCTTTCATCCTTGCTAATAAGGACTTCATCAGAACTGACCACACCATACAAATATTCATTTAAATACAAAATAAATCAATGATACAACCAAAGAACATTGAGCAAGTTTTTCCTTTCTTAAAGGCACATGTCATAATTAAAAATACATTGATAGGGATGCAAGAAATATATATTTTAATCTAAATTAGTTCTAAAATAACATAAATAAATACTAAAACTATATAAATAATATGTTATTGCTAAAAACAATACTCAATAACCCAGCAGGGTAACCACTCAACAGTGGATTACAGTTTAGCTGCCCTTAATTTTAATAACAAAAGTTTACAGGTGGACAAAGGATACCTTAGTGATTGTCTTAACAGTGATAGAGTGTATGAAGGACTGAGAATGTGGAAGTTCCCCAATGGGGGTGTGAGGGCACTAATTATTACAATGAATTGTGTAGTATATTTGATGAGTGCAGATATAGTGTAATGCATTTAATTATTAAAGATAACGAAGCATGTACAGAAAAATTACACAATGAAATCTTAGAGACTGATGGTAAATTGAAACACAATTTGTTATTTATGGTGAATAATGCTAAATAATCTGTTTTTAAAAGAGAAGACAAAATAATTAGTGATGTAAATATCAGAAAAGCTAAGAAAAATGAGAAGGATGAAATGGAATACTGCAATCATTCTGAGTACTCCACCCCCAATACCCCAGAATTTATTTTGATAATGTTGAACAAAGGGCTGGTTTTGAGACCCACAATGAAGGATTTTTTTATGGAGAGAACCTGCATCACCTTTGCCCAGGAGATCTAAGAGAATAGTGCAGAGGGGTTCAACAGGCTCATTAGAATCACCCTTTTTACTAGGGAAAGTATCATTGAGCCCCCCAATGAGGAGGAGGGGAGGCAGAGGCAGGGAATGGAGAGGACAGTAGATATTACTCTGACTGATAGAAGTGGGCTTGAATTAAGTAAGGAACATGGTAATGTGGTCCTGGTTTCAAGGAGGTTCAAGATTTTTAATTACAGTGAATTCAATATAGATGAGATGTACTTTTCTTTGTTTGGGAAAGAGTTTACTTTTGTACCCAATTAGAGGTTGGACATGGGAGAAATTCTACTTGATTTAAGGCTCTATGTGAGAAAACTTAATTTTGAAGTTATGTTTCTAAACAACAAGGTTAACTCTTCCTTTAGTGACACTGGCCCACGTTTTACACATAAAAGTACTTTGAACCCTCCGTTACATCCCACTATTAGCACACTTGAAAAGATGTATGCTAAAGATGTTTGTAAGTGGTACTCCTGCATCAAATACAAGTGGAGAGGCAACTTGAGCACTGAGGAGATTGCCCTCATGCAGGAAATAGTGGGTAACAAGGCTATCAGAGTTATGAAGCCAAATAAGGGAGGGGGAATCGTAATTAGGAAATAATTTACTATATTAACAAAGTGTTCACAAATCTGAACAATGAGTTTCAATGCACTAGAGTGTCCATGAACAAAATTCAAGCAGCTTATGTAAGAACTGATATGTATTTGTATGGACTATTAATCGATGGGTTGATCAATAAAGACATCTCCTATTGTACGCAACATTTTTGGGATACCAAAAGTACATGAGAACATCCAAGATCTTCCCTTAATCCCATTGTGGCTGCTGTTGGATCTAAGACTCACGTCTTGGCCATAGTTATAGACAAAGGTATAAAGGAACTGAGGTCTCAGTTCAAACATATTCTCAGGGATTTTTGGGATTTTGAGGAAATATACAAAAAGAGTATTTTTACCCTGAATGGTTCTTAGTAACCATAGATGTTATGGATTTATTTTCATGCATCCCTAATGATATAGGATGTGAATGGTTTAAGGAGTTCCTTTGTACCAATAGTAATCTGTGTAATGATATGGTCAACGTGATGTGTGAATTTAGGGACATCATTTTAAACAACAACTTCATATTCTTCAAAGGAGAATATTTCAGACAGATTAGTGGTGTGGCCATGGGAACATCTTGCACCCGGCTTTACACAGACAGTCATGTGTTCTTGGGAAGCTAAGTATATTCTATTGTCCCAACATCAATAGTATATTGTTACCCATTTAAGGTTTTTGGACAATATCTTTCTGATATGGAGGGGAGACGAATACTCTCTTAGTCAATTTATTGACTATATTAATAGTTCCACCACTTTTCTGAAATGCAAACTTTTTTCTGTAACACCCATTAATTTTTTAGATGTAACTTTAAGTAGCAATTTTAATTTGGGAATTTTAAATCCAATATATATATATATATATATATATATATATATATATATATATATATATATGAAGCCTGCCTTCTCTAATAATTATTTACACCTCAGCAGCTGCCATCCATTTAAACATAAGAAAAGCCTAGTGAAAGGGCAGATGGTATGGTTATCCAGGATCCTATTGAATGACATGAAATTAGTTTCCTAAAGCACATGCTTTATGAAAGGGGTGTACCCAGAGGAGATGATGTATTCAATCCAGAGGGAAGTCCAGCAAAGGAGAAATTCTAGATTCTACCCCCTGTTGGGTAAGGCACCCCCCCTACTGCCAACAACAAAGATCGGGTGAAAAATGATGGCAAGGATAGCGCTTGTGTTTGGAGGGCGCCCTTTGGGAATAGCATGTTGCTTAGGTATGGTATAGAAAGGAAAACCACCCCAAATGATATTAAGTGCAACTGGAAAGTGCTAGAAGGTGATGCTGATTTAATGGAGAAGGTGGGAAGGCAACATATATTTATCTTTAAAACAAGTAACAACCTGAAGGAATAAAACATTGAAAGAGCAGGTGTAAACACCCCAGACAATACAGTCAACACAAGGAAAGGTACATACAAGTGCAGAATGTGTAGACAATATGATTGTATTTTTGAGGGTGATAATGTAGTTTTACCAAGTATTAATCACACATTCAGATTCAGACAGAGGTTCAACTGTAAAAGTATAGACGTTGTATATTTAGCATTTTGTGACTCATGTTTCTTGCTTTATATTAGTACAACTGAATTCTCACTGCACAAAAGAATTTATGAACATAGGAATGACACAAGAAATAAAAAAGAGACAAATGCTTTGTCTAGGCACAGAACGGTATGCAAAGAAAATAAGGAATATTATTTTTCTAATTTAGAACAGGTAGCAAAAATCCTTGAGGTAGTCCTTGGGAACAAATAGTAGAGCACAGAGAATTGTTATGGCAGGTGCGCTTTAATGCAAGTGAAAAAACAGGTTTAAATGACACCACCTTTATAATCTGTTTATTAGGGCATATAAACTGCAATCCATTGTTGAGTTGGGTTACTGAATATTGTTTTTAGTACTAACATATTATTTATACAGTTTTAGAATTTATTTATGTTGTTTTAGAAAGAATTTAGATTAATCTATATATTTCTTACATCCTGTCAGTGTATGTTTACTTATGGCATGTGCCATTAAGAAAAGAAAAAAACTTGCTCAATGTTTATTGGTTGCATCATTGATTTATTTTGTATTTGAATGAACATTTGTATGATATGGTCAGTTCTGATGAAGTCCTTATTGGCAAGGATGAAAGCGGTTAACTCATTTTTATGTTTTATGTTATTAAATTATTTTTGAACATTAGACTCTCAACTTACATCATCCCTGTTATTTTGTTATTTGGTATTCTTTTAGGGCTGTTTCATGGATATTTGTTACATTCCTGAGCATTTGAACCACCCCCAAATAAAATTCAATGTACTGACTAGGAACTTTCTCACAGTGATTTCTTATGTAGCATTAGCACCCCCCCACATCATATTGATGGTGCTTTAAATAACGTTGATTTGCTTTGAATGTGTCCTGTTTATCAAACAGCCTAGAGAAGATGAAATGATCCTTATTTTTATGAAAGGATAAAGATCAGATAAGCTTTAACAACAGATGCAAATTTGTTTCTAAGCTTTTCATGAAGTTAGTGTTAATACATAAAAATTTAAAACAGACATTTTGCATAGTAAAATGATAATAAGGTAATAAAATGCATAAAGATTGTTATAAAATACAAGACTTCAGATTAAAACATGAGTTAAGGATAAGCTTTGTAGAATAGATAGTTTTTGAAGAACCTGTTGAAACCTTCTGCAATGGACTCAGACCCAGAGAAGGTAGTCGGTACCACAAGTAAGAAGACATTCTGACCTGCCTGTTTGAGCCGCTGACTTGTGTATCAGTATCAGCTATCTGCCTGATAACCAGATGGGCTTAACTGGGAGGGTATGGAGAAAGCAGCTGTTAAATATAGGAAAAACCATATAATGTGAAACTTGGTATGATGAACAGGTGCAGTGTGGTAAAAATAACTTGTCGACATAAGAAGATGAAGAGATCATGGGTATCTAGGCCAAATTAGAAGATAATTCAGTAATCCAGCTGCAATGTAAACAATGATTGTACAACTTTAGCAAATGTCTTTGATGGTAATGGGTGTTTCTTCAAGTAATATTCCTTTGATGGTACAAAGACGATTTTACGACTGCAATCGCTTGATCTCAAAGCAACAGGTGATTATTAAAAATGGCACCTAAATTCCACACTCTTGTCATGAGCTCTAGATGGCTTCCCCATAAATTATAAATGGAAAAGGCAAGATCCACTGGTTCTCTTATGCTACTCTGTACATTTGCTCATTTTTATTCTGCTTGAGCATAATTGTCCAGTATGTTGTTTTCTTGTACTTTTTTGTGTACTATGTTTATCAATGTATCTGGGCCTAAAGTAGATTGGCTTCTGCGAATTTAGAAACCACCATATTCTGGAGAAATAGTAAGAATTGTTTTAAATGACCTCTGTTTTTTGTAAGTTGAAGTGAACTGGGAGACAGAATATATAAGTAAAGGGCTCTGGGGACAAAGTCACCCACCAAAGCTTTATAGAAGGGTGTTGTCCTCCTAAAAACATGTTTTGTACTGCTTCGCTTCTGTTACATGTGTTTAGATAATTGTTTGCTCAAGGCAGTAGTTTTATGGAATTGCAGCATAAAAAGTGTTTATGGTGAGACTGTTGGATTTCAAGCCCCTGGAGGCACCACAGACTTCAATGTAGCATAAAAGATCATCACTTTAGTGTTCCTAGTATTGACTTTCAGTTAAGTACCATCCATCCATTTAAGGACAGCATGCACACTTTTTGTAAAAATGTGAACTGGGGCTATAGTCTTGAGGGAAGGGTAGACATGACTATATCACCCACAGCAGTTATACTTTAACTTTAAATGACATTAGTAAAAACAAAAAAAGCGTACAATAAGGGGTCCACAACAGATGATATCAGCAAGAGGGAAGATGTGCATTTCAACAGTAAGATATAGAGATTAAATAACATTAGTAAGAGAAAATGTATTCACAAACAATAAGAGATGGAGAAGAAATTGCATTAGCAAGAGGAAACATGTACATTGCAAAACAATAAATGATCCAGAATAAATTACTTCTACTTCAAATTTATTTAAGTGTTTTAGTCCAAAACACTTTAATATCAAGACATGCATATCAATTACAGCAATAATGAGTAACATAAAGAAATTAGATGTAGCAATAATAACATACACTGCAACTTTGGTTACCAATTCCACTGGTACTAAGACAGATACTTAAAAGTAGAAGTAATTTATTCTGGATCCCTTATTTATCATCATCCCAGCCTGTCATAGGACAGCTCCAAAAGTTAAGTTTTAATAAAGCCCCAGAAGCCAGCTAATGGCGGACATTCCCAAAGTCACAGTGGTAGCACATTCCACATGAAGGTAGCCTTATAAGAGAATGAATGAGATGTGTTTTTGTGTACTGTATTCTGATATAATGGATTTGAAGACCTGTCATTCAGTAAGCCTATAGGTAGTGTTTGAATGAGCCTCTTTCCTCAGAGGTACAGTTATGACAGAGTTAGAATATATAAGCAGCATTGCTATGCGTGTGCAGCATTCCAATTGGTGGTGTGCATGCATGTGTGCATGTGTGCATGCATGTGTGTGTGTGCTAGGGTGAAGCCACTGCAAAAAAAATAATTTTGTATCATTGAAGCAAATTTTTTTTGCTGATTCATTTAAAATTTGCAGATTGTTGTTTGCACTGAGCCACATATGTGCCACGTTGTAATCATGTAGTCTTATACGTATCTAGCTAGGTAGACAGATAGACAGATAACTAGATAGACTGACAGTGATTTAGACAAACAGACAGAGAGGCAGACTGAGAGACAGATTGATAGAGAGATAGTGATACTTATGCCAACACTTGATGCCTATAAATATATTTATCTGGTACATAGCATAAATATCAATTATTATCATCCTTTGCTTGTCTTCAAACATTTATCATCAGTATGTATTAATTTTCAAGCATTCAATTAAGCTAACTAAATACTGTAACTCAGTCCTAGTCACACTTTCATACTTCAAAAATGCATTATACTAAAATCTACAATAAAAACAAAAATGCTTCACCAGAAAAATTTAAATGAAGCAATAAAAATAAAAGAAAAAACACAGCTGCATCTAGCCAATCAGAAAATGGCATTCCTAATAAAACAGTCCAGATACCAAATATGCACACTATCATAAATCACCATGCACTTGAAGCAAAGTTCATCTCTGGCCCTATTCAAAAGTAATATGGACCTATAAATGGGTATGAGGAAATTAACCCAGGACTGCCCCCTGTACTGCAGGTCTATATTAAAAGACCGAAAAATCAAAACCACAAATGTCTAAAGAGTGAAGAAATGGAACCTCAAACTTGCTATTGTGGGGGGCTGCACCCCCCTCGCTAAATATATATTCCAACTCCGAGATCGCACTACAGTGAGGAAAGAGCAAATATTCCAATCTTGACTGTACCACGATCTAACAAACAGCACTTTGAGGTTCCATTTTTTTCACTCTTTAGGTGTTCGCGGTTCTGCTCTTTCGGTCTTGTAATATAGAACCCTGTACTACCTATGGATACGAGCAGCACCTAAATGCTTCTTCCAACAGAAGGCCCCTGTAAATACTGTTCTGCTTATGGACAGTGGCCTCACCTAGATTATTTTTCCAACAGATGACCTATATAATTACTCAGTTGTATTACCCTAGAAATAAGCACTATCTCACCCAGAACTAACCCCTCTCCTATGGGTAGTATATTATTATAGCCCTTGGAATTGGGGTAAGGGTAACCTGAGCTAATAAGATAATCAGCTAGGACTAAAATGGATCTCAAAGGCAGTTTAGCCTATTATTCACCTATAAACATAAAAAAAACATATCTAAACTATTCATTTAATATATTTGAATAGAGCCCTTCTGAGACTGCTAAGATAATGCCATTAAACTGTCATTTAAAAAATATACTAAACATTACTTCAGAGGGCTATACAAAACCCACCTTTAGACCATCCCATTCCTAAAACCTACAGCAAGTGCCCCATTAACAGACAATTTACACACTTACCATAGCCAATTTAAATGAATTGAAAACCACAATCCATTCTGAAAACAATGGATACATTTGAATACACAGGGATCTGGTTTGTATGATACAAACTTAAAAATGCAATTTCTTATAATTACAGTGCCAGGTATTTCATGCATCACACACTAACACCTAAATAAATAAGAAGATACATGAGATCCATTTTCTTTTTCATGGATTTGGCTTTATGTAAGTAATTATAATTCATGTTATAAGCAAAAAATGCTGGAGTCATTTTGTCAAGAAAAATTCCCAGTGCTTAACATTATGAATAGAAGCTATGATGCAGTAAGCTGATGCAAGGCGAGAACACGGCAGAATGCTGCTTATAAAATAATTATTTTTGCATCAGTATGTATTAAAAGTGCATTTGGTGTGACACAGTTTCAGAAGAGTATTTGCATCTGTTTAATAGGAACATTAAATATTAACTACCTCCAGTTAGCATGAACATATTGCGCTTTTTCATTATAAATGTATAAGGCAAAATGTATTGCGAAATAAGCATGTTCGCATAACTTGTGATTTGTAATGCTGACAGTGATGTACTTATGCTGCCACTGGATAGCACATTTTGAATAAATATGAAAAGAAATGACACTGCAGTAAACATCTGAGATCAAATATATCACAGTATTCATGCATTGTTGTAAAATAATTCTTGAGTTATGTGTGTTATATCTGGGATAATTATTATACTGTATGTTCATTTAATTTACTACAGAGACACAGTAGATACGCTGGCTTTTATTAAAGGTGTATTTTTGTTGAGTACTGTTCTTGTAAGGGCAATTTTTAGAAATTTGTGTAACTCGGTTTTGAAAGTTTTGTGCTCAGCTATTGTTAAATTAGATGTTGGCTTCATCCAGATCTTAACAGCATTGTAAAGTAAACCTCTTCAGCTCATAGCAATTTTTTTTGTGGAACCTTAGGAAGTAATTGCATCTTCCCCACTCCCATCTATGGCATTAGATTTTTTTCCCATTTGTTTTTTAGATGCCTTCTAAGAGGAAGCCAGATCACATTGAAAGGAAGTTGTTGAAAGACCAGCAGTATTACAGTCCCACCAGATATCCAATCATATCTCTCAACCACTTAATTTAAGAATTCCGGACAAAGCCATAAATAATGGAGGGAAAAAGGCCCAAAATAGGGACGATTTTTAAATATTGCTCTTACAAACTTAGAAAGGTGATGAAATAACAGGGTTTATGTTAGCAAGAATTTTGAAGGGTGTGAAATCTGAAACTCAAATGTCTGTTATTATTTTCTGACTTCAATCTTTAATGACTTGGCAATGTTTTGTGAGAAAAATCACAGTTTTATGAAAAATGGGCCAAAAATATGAAACAAAAATCTGAACATTCTGCAAAAATCTGTGTAGCTGAGAGGTACGTCTCTAGTGGGTACCATCACTGAGTGTTGAGAAGAGAGCAGTAGCATTCATTAAAGGAATCTTGCCCTTTTTAATTTCTCCAAATGTTTTGAGTTTCTAATATCATGAGGGGAATGGACCCCATTCTTAAGTCAAAGTACAATTAAAGTTCATGAAATTAGTACTGTTTCAATCTTTGATGTCAGACAAACGTGCTCTTCTCAGCACCCACAATGTGCCTAGTAATGACTTCTTCTGCAATTCGTATGGGATTATATGGATTGGTAACATATCTAAATACGATTGTAGATTATTTTTTTATAAGACTCGTTGTTCCTATTACTATTGGAACTGTCTGGGTATCTTTCTTCCATATTGCTCTTGTTTCTGTCTGCAAATTCTGATATTTTATGACTTTGTGTCTCTCTGTAGACAATACACTGTAGTCACTGGGTGTGGTGATTTCAATGATCAATGCTACTTTTGTCTTCTTTTCTTGTACCACTATATCTGACTTTCTAGCCTCTATCTTTTGAACTGTTGGTAATGGGTGATCCCATGTGAAATAAACTTTTGTTTCCAGTGTTTTTCAGTCTCTTCAATACAATACTGTTTGCACAATCCCAGTGCAACAGTCTTGCCAGTGCCACAATATTATAGCTTTCAGTGTACAGTCCTTCTGCTATTAGTATGTCACAACCAGCAACAAAGTGTGCAACTGTTTACAATTCGGTTTTACAAAACCTATATTTGTCTGTTTCTTCTACATGTTCAATGGACTTTGTAAACCAGTGTAAACGTAGCCCACTATCTTGGGCCAGCAATATTAAATTTTCATCTCTTTGTTTGAATTTGCATTTCCTTAACCATTCCTGTGTTCGTTCCTGATTAACATGAGGTTCTTCCAGAAGTTTTCTATACTTGCAACTATATCTATGCTTTTTACACATTTCTTGCCTCCTCATCTGGTCCTTCACCTTATATTCTTTTTTTTTTTTTGTTTTTTGGCACATTCAGTTGCTGCCTGATTTTGATCTACTTCTTGTTTGATTTCCATTCTTGCTTGACATTGATATGCTTCTGCTAAATTAAGTAGAGAGGTCATCTTAGATTTATTCTCTTCATGCCTCAAAACTGTCACTATGCTTGGGTCTTGTGAGGTCAGCAGATATGTGTGGAGTCCCATGATTGCAGATCTACACATGTAATCAGTTCCAAGGAGGCCCATTCCTCCTTCAGAACTGAAAATATATAATCTTGGTATACACTGATATTTATAAATCATTTGGTGAGCATGATGCATCCTTATTGTTTTCCTGTCCAATCTATCCAACAGCTTTTCGGGCCAGTCAATCACTCCAAAACTGTAAGTTAGGACAGGAAGACCAAACTGGTTTATAGCTTGAATTTTATTCCTAGATGTCAACTCTGTTTTCAGAATTAATTTAAGTCTTCTAAAGTATTCCTTACTAAGTTTTATCTCATTTGTTCATATTTTTTGTTGATCCTTCATCAATTCCCAATTATTTATACATGCTATCTTGCCTCTTGGTCAAGTTCTTTTATATCACATTCTTATCCCAAACTGATGCTGTTCCTGGTGCTGCAGTTTCCCTGCTTTAAAAGTTGCTTTTGCACATTTATCAAGACCAAATGACATTCTTATATCATCTGAAAACATTTTGACAACCTGCAGCTGTGCTTTCAGTTCCTCATCTGATGAGCTATACAGTTTTAAATCACTGACAAAGAGAAGATGAAAAGTCTTTACGCTTTGTTGTTTTCTAGGAGCCAAATTATAGCCATGGCTTAAGCTGTTAAGTAAACAGCTTAGTGGGTTAATAACAAGGCATTATAGCAACAGTGACAGAGAGTCACCCTGGAATATCCTCCTTTGAATTTTTATCCCTGGGATAATAATCTTCTCTTTATCATGGCTTAATTGCAAAGTGGTCTGCCACTGTTTCATGGTCACTGTAATGTAGTTGATCAGTGCAGGTTGTTTCTTATACATTTTTAAGCACTCTTTTATCCATGAATGTGGGATACTATCAAATGTTTTTTTTGTAGTCAGTCCATGCCATACTTAGATTCTTCCCCTTTTTACAGTTCTCCACTATGACTTCATTTAACAACAAATGATCCTTTGTTCCATATACCTTTCTTTTATTGCCCTTTTGTTTTATTGCAATAATTGAGTTTTCTTCTAAATGACTATAAATTCTATCAGCATCAATTCCTGTGTATAGTTTATACGTCAACGTCTGCATATGTAAGCAGGTAAGGGTGATAAAGGATAGTGAGGGAAACATACTCACAAGCGAGGAGAGTGTGTTGAGCAGATGGAAAGAGTACTGTGAGGGTATGATGAAAGAAGAGAATGAGAGAGAGAGAAGGTTGGATGATGTGGGGATAGTGAATCAGGAAGTGAAATAGATTAGCAAGGAGGAAGTAAGGACAGCTATGAAGAGAATGAAGAATGGAGAGGCTGTTGGCCCAGATGACATACCAATGGAGGCATGGAGGTGCTTAAGAGAAATGGCAGTGGAGTTTTTAACCAGATTGTTTAATGAAATCTTGGAAAGTTAGAGGATGCCTGAGGAGTGGAGAAAAAGTATTTTGGTACCTATCTTTAAGAATAAGGGTGATGCGCAGAGCTGTAGTAACTACAGAGGGATAACATTGATCAGTCACAGCTTGAAGTTATGGGAAAGAGTAGTGGAAACTAGGTTAAGAAGGGAGGTGATGATTAGTGATCAGCACTATGGTTTCATGCCAGGAAAGAGCACTACAGATGCGATGTTTGCTCTGAGAGTGTTGATGGAGAAATATAGAGAAGGTCAGAAGGAGTTACATTGTGTCTTTGTGGACTGAGAGAAAGCATATGACGGTGCCTAGAGAGGAGTTGTGGTATTGTATGAGGAATTCAGGAGTGGCAGAGAGGTATGTAAGAGTGGTACAGGATGTGTACGAGGGTAGTGTGACAGTGTTGAGGTTTGCGGTGGGAGTGAGGGATGCGTTTAAGGTGGAGGTAGGATTACATCAAGGATCAGCTCTGAGCCCTTTCTTATTTACAGTGGTGATGGACATCAGACAGGAGACCCCATGGACTATGATGTTTGCAAATGGTATCGTGATCTGTAGTGAGAGTAGGGACCAAGTTGAGGAGACCCTGGAGAGGTGGAGATATGCTCTAGAGAGGAGACGAATGAAGGTCAGCAGGACTAAGACAGAATATATGTGTGTGAATGAGAGGGAGGATAGAGGAATAGTGAGGATGCAGGGAGTAGAGTTGGTGAAGGTGGATGAGTTTAAGTACTTGGGATCAACAGTTCACAGTAATGGTGAGTGTGGAAGAGAGGTGAAGAAGAGAGTACAGACAGGGTGGAATGGGTGTAGAAGAGTGTCAGGTGTGATTTGTGACAGACGAGTACCAGTAAGAGTGAAAGGGAAGGTCTACAAGAGGGTAGTGGGCCAGATATGTTATATGGGTGGGAGACAGTGGCATTGACAAAAAGGCAAGAGTCAGAGCTAGACGTGACAAGAGTTAAAGATGTTAAGATTTGCACTGGGTGTGAAGAGGATGGACAGGATTAGAAATCAGTATATTAGAGGGTCAGCTCAGGTTGGACGGTTTGGAGAAAAAGCCAGAGAGGCAAGATTGCGTTGTCTTAGACATGTGCTGAGGAGGGATGCTGAGTATATTGGGAGAAAGATGCTAAGAATGACTCTACCAGGTAACAGGAAAAGAGGAAGGTCTAAGATAAGGTTTATGGATATGGTGAGAGAGGACATGCAGGTTGTTGGTGTGACAGAGCAAGATGCAGAGGACAAGAAGAAATGTTAAGAAATGATCCACTGTGGTGACCCCTAATGAGAACAGCAGAAAAAGAAGAAGTTTATACTTCATCGGAAGGCAAGTTACTGGCCTATAATTTTTAGGGTAGCTTGCAGGTTCACTCTAAAGTAGGAGTATTATTTTGCCTGTTGTTAGCCAGGTTGGTATCTGTTCGGTGTGTGCATATAAATAGTTCTTACTCATGGCTAAATCTTCATGCAAAGATGATACTTTTAACCAAAAGTTAGGTACTGCATCTGGGCCTGGGGTTTTCCAATTAGAGGGTGTTTCAGTCACTCTGGCTGTTACATCATCCCATTTCATATCCTGCACCTTGAAACATATTCTTTCTTTTACTTCTTCTATCCTTTTAGCATTTTGTTATGGTCCACAGGATCTTCATAGATACTTATCCAAAATCTATCTATTTCTTATTTTTTTGACAGTCTTTCAATTCCATTTACTTTGTTTCCCAATTCTATATAAATTAGGGCATCAGTAAGTTGCTTATTTTGTACATTTCCTTTATATTTATCTTCGTATCTTCTAAGTTTTTCCGCCTGTGCTGAAATTTTTAGTTTATTTGCGATAGTGCATGATAGATCCTGTTCTGTTCTAACACTGTGCATTGCTTTTATCACATTTATCTTTCTAAGTATTTTTGTTGATCTGTTCCATCTTCTATAGTCTTCTAACAGTGATACTTCCTGTCTTAATTGCTTTATAGTTTTCTGTGTTCGATACTTCCATGATGGTATTCAATTTTTCCTGTTTATTTCCCTCGCTACCCTGTGTTCATGTGGTAGAACTTTATCAGTTATTAATTTAGCTGCAAATATAATATATCCTGTTTACTTCTGTTATATCTCATTTATCTCTATGGACAGTCCTAATAACTGTATTCATTTGCTTTATCAGACTTCTGACTTTTTGGGTTTTATTCAACTTATGCAGTCTATTTCTCTCATTGATTTTAATATATTTATCTATGTCTATTGAATCAAGCAACTCTTCTCTTAGCTCATTATTTTCCAAGCTGAAGGCACATCCCTTGTTTTACATTTCCTGTGGTCATTCTTTAAAACATTCTATAGCATCTTCCTGTGGCACCTTCTCTTCAATTTCATCCTGTGTCATCTGTTGCTCTGTCATATGGGAACCCACTGACCTCTCACTCCTCAACATTGACTGCATTAGACTTTCCACAGTTTCCTGTTCCTTTCCTTGCTGTCTAGCTTCAAGTGAACATGTATACTGGTTTCCTCTTGAAGGCTTCAAAATATCTTGGTATGGCACCTGACTAGTTGCATCCTGTTCCACTGGTTTCCCCTTAATTTGGATATCCATTGCTCTATCCTGTTGTAGTGCTTTCTGCATTCGATTTTCTACACTGAATCTTTCACTTTGCAGATTCTCCATAAACTCAGTTTCTATTTCTTTAACTTCTCCATTACTGATCTCCTTTTCTACTTTTCCTCTTTGTCTTCTTATTTTTTGTATTATAAAGTTTTCCATGTCTGGATTCCTTTGCCTATATTTTTCTTCAAATATCTTTGGTGCTGCTCTTTTTGTATTGGTTAGTTTTGCTTTCTCCTTTGCATAAATATTACACCATATTCAATCTCTTCTTCTTTCCCATGTCCATATTTCTTCTTCAGATTTCTCCTGATCTTCCTGTTTCTCCATACTTTGGGGACTCACTCCACCATGCTGTGATGTAACCTATGTTAGACCTTCTACACTAAACCCCTCACTTTGCAGGCACTCCATAACGTCAACTTCTGTTTTTTTTTTAAATTTGACTTTACTAATCTTCTTTTCTATGTCCATCTTTGTGATATTAATTTTTTATTGTGAAATTTTCCATATCTGGATGCCTTTCCCTGTATTTCTCTTTGAATATCTTTGGGCTGCCTTCTTTATATTGATTAATTTGGCTTTCTCTTTTGCATAAATACTGCACCATATCAAATCTCTCTTTCTTTACCATGTCCATATTTCTTTTTTATACTTTTCAATTATCTCTAGGTTTTGTTGTTTATAATTTTGCACTTCCTCAGATGCTTCTTTTTTCAAACAGATCAAACTTTCTTGATCTATATACTCTTTTTCATAGATCTGTTGTATTAATGAATGCAAATTTTCATTTGAAGCTTCTGACAGTTTTTATTGTGGAAGCATTTTTTTTCCTCTAATTTCTCTCTTAATTGTTTTGTATATTTTATGTCTGGAAATTCTGGGCTTTACATAATTTCTTTCTTATCCTCAATAGTCCACTCTATTCTCCTTATGGCTCTCCTTTGGCCTATCAGTTTTTGTGATTTTTGTTGACTGCTAATTCCTTCTACAACAGGGGGGCCATCCTCCCCATGGGTCTGTACTAGCCCCACTTTAGGAATGTTTACGTATTTTGAGGATTCATTTTTTTGAGCCCTGGCACCACTGCGCCTACCACAGTTGGGCATTTTTTTATCCTGGGTCTTGTGCACCCAGCTATCTTTTTTAGTTTTTAACCTACTTCTGTCCATGATATATGCTGTATAAATATAGTCTATATATTAGTATCGCCTTGGTGAGATTTTGTGAAAAATGGGGTCCACCTCATGAAGGTACTCACCAAGTCTTGAGGATGAATTTAACTTCAGCACTACTACTCTCCTTTACTTGCTGAGTTTTCATCTCTCCATTTGGTAGTATGGAGAGATAGATGTAAAGATCTCCTTTAGGCATTATATGATGCCGTTTTGGATCTGAAGCAAGACAGGAATGCTGTTTTCAGTTTGTCGAACTTAAGGTAACCATCTAGCAAACACAAGTCCTATTTCATGATAACAGGATCTTTAATTCATGAAAGAAAATTGTGAGTGAACTGAGAAGCGAAAATTAGAAAGGTTCACCTGAACTTCTAAACAGTCGAATTAAAAGATCTTCCCATCTGCCCATCCATGTAGATATGTGAAAATCTACAAGCGATTCTACTCTTTTACCTGGTTATATAACAAATGTATATGGATCAGCTGTTCAAATTTTTAAAACGTCCTTGCTGAAGCTGTGAAGGGCTGTATAGTCACTTTTTATTGCATGCAGTTGTAGAACTACAAATCAAAAACATTTATGAGTATTTACCATGTGTATGGAGTGACAATCTGAAGAGCAACAGCAACAATCATAGCAATATAACAGAGACAACCCCAAAAGCTATAAATGTGTTTAATGAATGAGATTTGAACTGCTTTTTTTTGGTTTATATTGTCTGCAAAATGACATGATGCAAATGACTTGAAGCCACATGTAAAATTACTAATCCTCATCAATTTATCATACACCAATTTTTGCAAACCTTTCTTCATGTCAGCATGCATACTTTTGGTTATAGATACAGCTATTGCTATTTTGCCACATTACAACTAATTGTACATTTGGTTTACATATTTTTTGAGCTCTGCAGTAATGAGTGATTTGCTGATCTGTCTATTAGGCTTAGAACTTCACGTGTAGAAATGAATGTTATTTGGTTACTATGGTCCTGTATGAGACCATTTCTGGAAGCATAGAGAAGAGGACCCAACACAGAGCCTCAGAAACCCAATAATTATGAGAAGACCTTTATCTTGAAACTGTTAAAACAAAATAAAAAATATCCCTCCCAAGTAGTTCATAAGCCAGGCCACTTAACTAGTATATCGTTTTTTACTTATCTGACCATATATGCTATAATACTAAGCTGTGAGCAGTGCAGCTAGCCACACAGTTAGCCTTTTTTAGTTGTGTCTATTTAAGATATTCAAGCACTGTAGACATACAATAAAACTTCATTAGACCATGGAAGACAATAATTTCTGTATGTTGCAACAAGTGACCATAAACTACACTTCCCAGCCCTTAGACGATAATGAGAAGACTGGACAGCAGCCACCAGTCAATGATACACTAGGGGGGGTCCATATTGTGAAAGATGGATTTGCTTTATTGTCTCCATATGTTGTAAGAAAATGCTTATTGTCAGACTGTTTTATTATGCAGCTTAATAGCAGTGGATTGGTGTCCTTTTGTGCACAAATTCAAAGAGCTTAGGGAGATTTTTTTTCATATTTGTCATGGCAAGAGAGACTTGGTTGCCAGACAGATATGAATCGAATTCCATCACTGCCAACCAGTGTAACAACAAAAACGTGAAGGACAGGGGTTTGGCTGTTGAGTCCACTCCACTGCCCCATAAGGGTCTTATAGCCACCAGAATGATGACCTTTCAAATCACACTACTGTTTCCCAATAGACTAAAGTTGAAAAGATAAACACAAATCTTATTTAATGAAAAGTTCTAGAAATGCAAGCTGGCCTCAGGAGTATAATGGGAATATGCACTGCTAGTTTTAGTATGGCCTTCCGGCATCTACACCCCAAATAGATCTACACACTGACCACTTACTGAGTTGAGCCTTTGGCCTAGCATCTCAAATCCTTTTCTCACCATTCTCTCTCTCTCTCTCTCTGTGAACATTAATCTTTTCTGTTTCTAGTGATCCGTATCCATAGTAACCACCTTTCAAACAAATTATTGCACACACAGTTCTCAGAAAAGGCTGATATAATTTGCCAATTGCCACAGTTTTCATCCTGGCAAAGTAGATATGCCACTACTCTAGATTAGCAGGTTAAAGTCCAACCAGATGACTTGACACTCTCAATCAATAGCCAGATAAAAATTAGAAAAATGTACCCACTGATAATGTGTTAGCTGTCTGGGTTCGGAGATGGACACAGCAGCTTAACTACCTATAGTATTAAATAATACCATCTCCTTAAGTGATAATTAATTCATAATTAAATACCAGCCCAGCAGTTTAAAAGTGAATAAATAAAAATATTTAGAAAATAAAGAAGTTAGGCAGTACTGATACAAGCTAAATATGGAGTGGCATATACATTTTTGTGAGGAAAAGAAAATAATTAATTGCACTGACATTATACATAAAAAGTAACTCTAACTAGATAAATAACCTGTCTGAGTTTAACTCAGTAATACTGAAACCAAACTGCTAAGTTACTAAAATACTGTAAAAACAGGTGGAGAATACCAAACTTTTATTTGTGTTGCCATAACAAAGTCTACAGTAAGACTGATTATTTTCACTTCTTTCAGCTCAACATAGGTTCATAGGTTCATAGGTTTAACTATATGGTAGCTCATTTTTGGTGTTTAACTATCTTGTGACATATGAACATTTTAAGTTATTATCTTTTTTCCCCTAGTAACTAAGGGTAAGTAACTCATTCTTTTCTTACATGCTGAAGACCTTGTCGTGAGACAACAGAGGATTTTGTGTACCATTGCTACCTTCTGCACCTGGCTGTCGTACAGCCTTAACTCACAGCTTTCTGAGAGCTCCTCTTTATGGCTTTCCTGCAATTACAGACAATCAATCAATTATGTCCTGTGTCATTAACATATAGTTTACATTCCAACACAATTAAGGTGTTCCTTCAAAATAAAGTTATAGGCTTTATATACTATTTCTTTATCACACAAAATAACAAACAATTCTCCTCTCTCTGTTAACACATCTTATAAATGCAGTTCAACAATGCAAATTTTTAATTTCCAGTTTCACAAAGGTTAAATATAGCTTACAAATGTATTACAGTCTGATGTAAGAAGTGTAAAATACAGACATCATATTTTCCATTCAGTTTCTCTCCCCATGGCATCACAATTTCTCCTTTTGTTACAATCTCAAGCACGTCTTCCGGAGGTCTCCTTCATTAAAAACAGCATGAGATGAGGGTACACTTTTATGCTACACTATCCCATCCCCTTTCTGGAATCAATATTTGCCTTAATAGTACCACTCCTATGCTTAACAGTCATGTTATAGGACAGTAAGGCTAACCTCTATCTAAGAAATGCTCTATTCTGTCCATTTTTACTATATAGTCAAATTAAAGGGTTGTGGTCGGTAACAACAATGAACTTCCTGCCTTACAAGTACAGTTGTCATTTTTACAAAGATCCTACTAGGCCTAGATATATCTTTTCTATTGTTGCATAGCATTTTTGCCTGCATTGAAATCTGTGTCTCAAGTACACAGTAGGGTACGGTTCTCCCTTCGACAAAACCTGGTTGAGTGCAGCCCCCTTCCCATGGTTTTGTGTGTACCTGCACAAAGAATGGCTGACTGGACTGAGGACTGGGTAGCACAGGGAGTCCAAAGCTTCTATACACATTTGAAATGTCTGCTCATGGGCTGGAGTGCAGCCAGCCTTATCTGTTCTGTTCTTTCTGGTAAGGGGAGCAGTTATCATACTGTAGTGGAGGAAATATTTCCTATAGTGCACTGCTCTAAGAATGCCCTCAACTGTTTCTTGTTAACAAGGGTAGGGAATGTCCAAATTACTTCAACCTTGGCAGCATCTAGCCTAAACTTACCAGGACATACTGTCTAACCCACATAAGATACCACTGACCTACACACCTGACACTTAGTCATAATAATCAGACCTGCCCTTGATAGTCTGCCGAACACCTCCCTGACATGTCCAACCTGTTTGGCTCATGACTGGATATAAATGGCAATATCATCTAGGAAAGAAAAAGCATACTGCTGCTAGTATGTGATCTTTCAGCCTCTGAAGAGTTAATGAGGCATTCTTCATTCCAAATGGCATTTTACCATACTTGTATAATCTAAGAGTGGTTATAACAGTTAATCTCTTCCTGGCTGCAGATGTCAAGGGCAACTGCCAGTAACCATTGGTCAAGTCAGTTGTAATTAGATCTTTAGCCAACCCAGCTGTAAGGCTCCATCTGTCCTGGATATGAGATAAGAATCTAACCTTGTGTGATCATTTAGTGTCTGATGCTGCTGCCATCTTTGTTTG
This sequence comes from Protopterus annectens, assembly GCF_019279795.1. Classification (NCBI taxonomy): domain Eukaryota; kingdom Metazoa; phylum Chordata; order Ceratodontiformes; family Protopteridae; genus Protopterus; species Protopterus annectens. Next base: position 1,817,197,764 of record NC_056743.1, read on the forward strand.
TGAGCGGGACCATAGGTGAGTCCCAATGACTGCTGGACTTCTCAGTTATCCCAGATTCTAACATGCCTATAGTCCCTCACTCATGGTTTGACTAATTATTTCATACACCCTCCAAAGGGCTTGATTGATGGCTCATTGGGTTCTTCTTTCCATATGGTGTTTATCCAGGTTGGTACACATTGACTTGCCAGTGAACATTTCCCAAATTCCCATTCTACTGCTCAGATTTCCTGAAACTGGGTAGCAGACAGCTGCTGAGCCAGGCTACCTTATCTAGCAAGGTGTCAGATTAATCCTCATTGAGGAGATCTGCCTCCTATTTCCTGCTGCAATCCATTGCTGACACTGAGTAACAGGGTTTCTTTGTCACTGTATTACTTTATCATGCTAACATGGTAGAATCTATTCTTCTGCCTGCTGTTTGGCAACTCTACCTTACTATTAACATCACCCATCTTTCCCACAGTAGTGAAAGGACTCTCCCAGGATTTCTGTGGCTTGCCATGTCTAACTGGACTAAGTGCAATCACCTGCTGCCCAGAAAAAATACTCTCTGAATCCAACTGTAGTGTAATACCAGGCTTAGGGCATGCTCCATAGAAGACCTTTTGTGGGAATCATGCTCACCCTTCCTTTCAACATGAATTAAATCTTTGAGCTACCTCATTCTCTAACCATTCAGCAGTTCAAAAGATAAAAATGTTTGTGTATTCCTGGGGTACCTCCCTGCATGCAAAGAGGAGATGTGGTAGGTACTTGTCATGCTCACATTTGAACTGGCCTGCAAATGCACTTATCATTACCTTCAGTGCAGAGATAAACCACTCCATCACATTAGTCTGTAGGTTATAGGGGTTGTCTTCAAATGCTTTATTCCACAATGATTTCACAAATGGGCCAGTAGATCTTTAATGAAGTTGCTAACTCTAGTTGTCAGTATATCTCTAGGAAAACCCATTCAGGTTATCTAGCAGATCATTTGTCACCTTCTCTGCTTCAATAGAAGAAAGAACCACTGTCTCGGCGTATCTAGTGGCATTGTCTATCACCAAGATATATATATATATATATATATATATATATATATATATATATATATATATATATATATATTATGTACGGAGTTTGGGATACTAAGAGGAGCTGTGGTGTTCATAGCTACTTTCTGAAATGGTTGTCAACAATAGGCAAAGGCAGCTAAGTACCATTGTGTTCGTCTTCTACATTGTCAACCTTTTGCCACTGCTCACAGGTCTTGTGGTACCCTGTCACCTACTTTGTGATACCTGCCCAATAAAAAAGTCTGGACAAACTATTTTAAGTATGCTTTACACCCATTTGGCCTGCAAAAGGAATACTGAGGGCTATGTCCAGAAGGGCCTGTTGGTAGGCTGTTGGTACTACAGTCTGTTATACTACTTTCCCTATAGCCATCTTCCAGGGGTCCATTCTCTGAATAACACCTTTTTTCCCATTATATAATTTCTCCCTGCTGCCCTTCAGAGCAGCAGGGTCCCTGGTTTCCTCTCTCAAACTTTGTAAAGTAGTGTCTGAGAGCTGGCCCTGTCTTATATCCTTCTTGGTGCCCCTACCCCGCACTCCCTTAAAAGGAATTCTGATATCTTACAAGTGTGTTGCCTTGAATTTGGGCAGAGTGCTACCACCCATTTGTCCCCTTTAGTTAACCCCTTCATAGGTAAACCCATTAACTTCTAACTGCTGTGTCTCAGTTTCTGTCCTGCTGCTTTTGACCAGCTCTTCTAAAGTAGCTGCATCTCCATCCCTAGCTGAAGGTGTGGGCCCTGTCTGGGTCTTCCCTGTACTACCATTCCCACGTTTGCCTTCATGCCTGGCTGCATGTATTTGCAAAAGTGCAAGAAATTGTACCTGCTTGTTCCCTTTCCCTGCCTCCCAGTCTAGAAAGACTCTAGCCAAAGGTACATGAAAATGTGTCCGTCCTAAGGCTCTAACTGGAGTGGACTGCCCAAGTAAGTATTGTTCCTTTTTGACCACTGCAGGCTTATCTATGGGTCAGCCTTGGGCTGTAACCTCTTGGCAGTCATCTCTTTCCCATTCACTAGGATAGGATACATATTACTGCAGCACGTGGGTGAAGGGGTTGTCTGCAGACCACTCCCCTCTGTTGTAGGGCTTGCCCTACCTGCTGCTTTCTGAATCTTTTGTTCCTTACCCTGCCACATGGGACAATGCAACTTAACACACCTCTTTTTGATAAACCCCAAGACATCAGTGTGTACTAACAACTATGTCTCCTCCATTTTCCTGTGGAAACTGCTGAGATGAAATATTCTCCCCCATGGGTCCCCTTATACCCATTTGCACTGCTGGATACCCCCTTCTTATGCAGTTGCAACCTGCTAGCTAGCAAACTAGACATCTCTGTTCCACACACCCTCCTCAACAGTGTAACACTGCTGGTCTGCCAACTCTGTTCTTGTCCTTTGGCAGAGAACTGAGAGATTTTACCTTCACCAAATGATCAGCAAGTTTTGTAAATGTGGTGACCTTGCATCCACTCACCCATATATTGGTTTCTTTTAAATATTTATTCTTACCTGCCTGTCTTCTGTGGACTCTGAATTTCTTACTATAAATTTTAGGAATCAAATTAAAACATACATATAAACATTGTTCAAATGTTGCATAACTTAAACAATCCATATCATTAAATTTGGGAACTGCATGCAAGCCCTCTCCCTGAGCAGAGGAGTTAAAAACATCACAAGTACCCTTGTTCAATTTGGTGTTAATGCGACACCTTTTCAAATGCCCCAATAAAACTGACAAAGTCATCACTCTCTATATAATGTATGAAGAGTTTTCTACTGACCTGGGTATCTAGATTCGTCTTTCCCCATCTCCATGATTCAAGTGTCTTGGCAAAGGATGACCATATCTTTCTCATAATGGTGCTGTTCCTGTCTCTGTCTGTCTGTCTCTCCCCTTCAGTGTTCAGCTACTACATCCTTTAAACTGCTTTGAGATCCACACATTTTATCTGTAGCTCTTTTCAAGGTCCTCGAGGGATTGGATTGCTTTCTGTCTGCCTCCTGAACATCCAAAACACTAGGATGTGTCTGGGCTTATTAACTGCACCTACAGCTATTGCCATGTCTTCCTTCTATATACTGGCATACAGGATTCCTGTACCTTTATACTTCTTAAGCTGACATTCCAGTGCAGTTTACAGACAAGCTCCTTTTTTACACTAATCACAATAAAAATGTGTCAAATATATATCTATTACACACACATAGTTTGCCAATATCTATATACAGGAGACATATGCAATCAAAAATGTCAAGGCTCATGTGACATAGTCACATGGAGCGATGACATGCACTCCTTCAGGTCATCAGGGATGTATGCAGTGCATACTCAAAATGCAAGTGAGATGGTGATATTTGGTAATGTAAGTAACAGTGCAGTTGGATAAACACTGTTCATGAATCTGGGGGTCCTGCAGTGGATACTCCATAACCTTCTACAGAAGCAAGTTTAGTGAACCAACCATATGCCGGATGAGAGGTGTCACTCAGTATTTTGCAGGACCTCTTTTTACTTATCATTTCAAAGAGCTCATGTAAGGTAGGAAGACTAGTGTCCATGATCTTATCTACTATACTTATTCTTTGCAGCTTTTTCCTTTCAGCCATTTTGCTGTTACTGAACCATTCAATGCAGTTGCTGGTGATAATCCTCTCAATGGCTCTTCTGTAGAAGGTATTTAGAGCATTCATAGACAGCTTTGCTTTTCTCAGCCTTCTTAGGAAGTGTAGTCACAGGTGGGCTTTTTTAATTAGCTGTCCTGTGTTTGTACTCCAAGAAAAATCCTCTGATATATGTACCCCCAAGAACTTTGTAGTTTGGACTCTCTCCACTTCTACACCATTGGTCTTGAGGGCCAGGTGCATGGCAGAGCTATTTCTGAAATCAATAATAATTTCTTTTGTTCTATTCATGTTTCGGTCCAAATTGCTGTTGCTGCACCATTCAATCAAGGAGGTGACTTCTTTGCTATACCCACTCTTGTCATCACCACTTATGAGTCCCACCACTGTGGTGTCATCTGCAATTTTGATGATGTGGTTGTTGCTAGTTTTCACAGAGCAGTCATGGGTAAGGATTATGAACAGTACAGGACTCAGCACACAACCCTGGGGTACTCTGGTGTTGATTGTAATAGGCCCTGAAGTGTTGTTACAAGAACAGGTCAATTGTGGTCTTCCGGTCAGGAAATTGTGGATCCAGTTGCACAGCCCTTTATTTATGCCAAGATTGATTAGCTTTTTTTATAAGTTGCATTGGAATCTGCATATTGAATGCTGAGCTGAAATCTATGAACAACAGCCTGGCATAGTTGTTCTTTTCTTCAAGATGCTCCAGTGTGAGGAAGTGCTACCAAAATGGCATCAGAAGTTGATCTGTTTGCCCAACAGGCAAACTGCAGCAGGGTCAAAGGATTGGGGTACTATTGTAGTTAAATGCCTTTTAAGCAGTCTTTTGAAACATTTCACTGCATTTGATGTAAGTCCACCGACCTGTAATCATTTAGGCAGGTGAGGTTGTCTTTTTTTGGGCTGAGAGATTATGTTGATAACTTTTAAGCATGCTGGCACTTTTTCCTAGACAAGCGAGGTATTGAAAATGTCAGTCAGGATTATGCTGAGTTGGTCTGCACAACCTTTCAATACTTTCCCCAGAATGTTATCAGGACCAGCAGCCTTCCTGGGATTCACTTTTCTCATTTGGTTCCTTACATCCACAGCACTGAAGTTGAGTACTGCCTCTTTTTGGTCATTGAGAAGCTTTATAGGCTCCAGGTTGTTTTTCTCTTCAAATGCAGCAACCGACACAGCAGACCAAAATGTAAAAAAATGACAACAGGTATCAGATCCAAAATGTATTGCACTTAGCGCCTCGGCCACTACAGCCTTCAAAGAGTACATTTTTTTTGTTAGAACCTTTCCCTGTATACATACCCCTTAACACACAATTAATAAAACAATCAGTAAAACAGTTACATTAATTAATTACCATAGCTTAAAGCAAACATTTCCAAATAATTTCTTTATTCAAGCCCCTTGGTGTAAAAGTATCAAATTTTAAAATAAACACAGTTTCTTTATATGCTAGTACATTTTTAATCAGTCTCTCTCTTACAAAAACATTTTCTAAAATTGTTACTTGTAAAAAGCTACTATCACTGTGATGTTTCTGCATGAAATGTAGTGCTATAGGGCTTTCCAATTTCAAGGTTTTTGATGTCTCTAAGGTGTTCCTTCAACCTAATTCTAAATTTTCTCTTGGTCTACTCAATATAGAATAGGTTGGAGGGACATCTCAAACAGTACACCACACCTTCTGTGTCACAACAAAAAGTACTATTCAATATAAATATTATATCACTGATTCTATGAAAACTAGACACTATGTAGCAACATATATTACAATTATTACAGGGTGTAGTACCCTTACACCTTAAAGAAAAATAAATATTTACTGCAGGTAATATAAAATAAGCCCTCACTAATTTATCTCCCAGATTTTGCCCTCTTTTAAAGGCAATACAGGCTGTACTAGAAATAAATTTGTTCAACAATTCATCTTTCTTTAAAAATTTCGAATAATACTTGACTGTTTCCCAAATCTGTCCACTTAAAGTGTTATATGTGGTAACAAAAAACATTTTTTTCACCACCATTAGATTAATTTCTATTCATAACATACATATTCCTATTGTTATGTTTAGAGAAATTGGTATTGATTATTTTATTTACATTTTCTTTTATCAAGTCTTTACTATAACCTCTATGTACACACATAAGTAAAGTCTGGCTTATTTGTTTTTGTAAATCAACTATATTATTACAAAGTCTGGATAATCTAATAATTTCACCAAATGGTAGAGCTTTGATAGTATGTTCAGGATGGCAACTAGTGCCATATAAATACTGGTTGCCATCATCAAATTTAAGATGGACCATAGTTTTAATAGCGTCATCATCCATACCAGTTAAATGCACATCCAAAAAATTAATTTCTGTGCCACACTGTAAACCATCAAATTTAACATTGTAAATATTATTGTTCAACTGAAATAAAAATTCTTGAACTTTATCTAACCCTCCATTACAAATAAAAATCAAATCATTAATGTATCTAAAATAAAATACAACATGTTGTACAAACTCATTTCTAGATATATAGTCCATCTCAAATTTGGCCATAAAGAGATTTGCATACATGGGGGCAAAAGGTGCCCCATGGCTGTACCTCGTAACTGATGATATATAACAGAATTGAAACTTGAAATAGTTATGAAGCAAACAAAAACGAACAAACTCTACCATATAGTGAGACATTGGGTTATCATCCAAAAAATACTGTAATGCCATAATTATGTTTGATATTGGTATATAAACTACATACGTCTATTGAAATCCAAAACATATTAAAATTCCATTGTATGCCAGATATTTTTTCCAAGAAATCAAAAGAATCTTTAAGAAATTATGTATAAGCACACCCACATTATCCAGAAGCAAGTTTAGTGAACCAACCATATGCTGGATGAGAGGTGTCACTCAGTATTTTGCAGGACCTCTTTTTACATATCATTTCAAAGAGCAAATGTAAGGTAGGAAGACTAGTGCCTATGATCTTATCTACTATACTTATTCTTTGCAGCTTCTTCCTTTCAGCCATTTTGCTGTTACTGAACCATTCAGTGCAATTGCTGGTGATAATCCTCTCAATGGCACTTCTGTAGAAGGTATTTAGAGCATTCATAGAGAGCTTTGCTTTTCTCAGGCTTCTTAAGAAGTGTAGTCACAGGTGGGCTTTTTTAATTAGCTGTCCTGTGTTTGTACTCCAAGAAAAATCCTCTGATATATGTACCCCCAGGAACTTTGTAGTTTGTACTCTCTCCACTTCTTCACCATTGGCCTTGAGGGCCAGGTGCATGGCAGAGCTCTTTCTGAATTCAATAATAATTTATTTTGTTTTATTGATGGTCAGGTCCAAATTGCTGTTGCTGCACCATTCAATCAGGGAGTTGGCTTCATTCCTATACCCACTCTTGTCATCACCACTTATGAGTCCCACCACTGTGGTGTCATCTGCAAATTTGATGATGTGGTTGTTGCTAGCTTTCACAGAGCAGTCATTGGTAAGGATTATGAACAGTACAGGACTGAGCACACAGCCCTGGGGAACTCCAGTTTTGATTGTAATAGGCCCTGAAGTGTTGTTACCAACACAGGTCCTTTGTGGTCGTCTGGTCAGAAAATCGAGGATCCAATTGCACAGCCCTTTATTTATGCCAAGATTAATTAGCTTTTTTATAAGTTGAATTGTAATCTGCATCTTGAATGGTGAGCTGAAATCTACGAACAACAGCCTGGCATAGTTGTTCTTTTCTTCAAGATGCTCCAATGTGAGGTGAAGTGCTACCAAAATGGCATCAAAAGTTGATCTGTTTGCCCGATAGGCAAACTGCAGCAGGGTCAAAGGATTGGGGTACTATTGTAGTTGAATTCCTTTTAAGCAGTCTTTTGAAACATTTCATTGCATTTGATGTAAGGCCACTGACCTGTAATCATTTAGGCAGGTGAGGTTGTCTTTTTTGGGCAGAGGGATTATGTTGGTAACTTTGAAGCATGCTGGCACTTTTTCCAGGACAAGCGAGGTATTGAAGATGCTCATCAAGATTATGCTGTGTAGGTCTACACAACCTTTCAATACTTTCCCCAGAATGTTATCAGGACCAGCAGCCTTTCTGGGATTCACTTTTCTCAGTTGGTTCCTTACTTCCTCAGCACTGAAGTTACATACTGCCTCCTTTTGGTCATTGAGATGCTTTATAGGCTCCAGGTTGTTTTTGTCTTCAAACCTGCTATAAAATGTGTTTAGATTGCCCAGGAATTCAGTGCTATCATTGCTCTGACCTGACTTGATATATGTACCCCCAGGAACTTTGTAGTTTGTACTCTCTCCACTTCTTCACCATTGGCCTTGAGGGCCAGGTGCATGGCAGAGCTCTTTCTTGGTCTTGTAGTTGAATACCATGCCACAGGCTTCTTGAGTCTTTCACATCCTCAAACATCCTTGTATCCTCTTTCCGTACTTCCTCTTAGCCTTCTTTATACCCTTTTTTAGATTAGCCCTTACCACACTTAGACTCTTCTTATCCTTTGCCCTGAAAGCAGTGTTTCTTGCCTCAGCAACTTGTACAGTTTGCTGTTTAGCCATGGTTTCAGGTTGGCTCTTACTTTAATATTTTTGATGTTCATTATATTCTCCACACATTTGTATACATAACCCATAGTTGTCTCATTATATTCATCTATGTTTATCAGATTGTTCACCATGGCTGCCTCCCTGAAGACATTTCAGTTTGTGGCTTCAGAGCAGTCCCTGGGACTTTCCATGGCTCCTTCATGCTAGACCCTAATTTGTTTCACAGTGGGCTTATCTCTGATCAAGAGAGGTTTGCAAGCTGGTATTAGTTTTATGGAGATGTGATCAGAGCCACACAGGTGTGGTACAGCTCTGCATGCCCCTTTTATATTAGTGTAAGCCTTGCCCAGAGTATTTTCTCCCCTTGTGGGAAAATTCACAATTTGGTAGTAATTGCGTAGCAGCTACCTGAGATTTGCTTTGTTGAAGTCACCAGCTACCATAAATGCACAGTCAGAATTCTTGCATTGCAGCTCACTTATAGTATTATGGAGTATATTCAGTGCTTCAGTGATGTTATCACTCAGTGGTATATATACAGCTGCTACATAGACACCATTTAGTTCTCTGGGCACATAAAAAGGTCTGTATTTCGCATCAGAAATTCCACATTTACAGAGCAATATTCATTCACAATGTTACAGTTTTTGAACCAACTATTATTCACAAAAATGCATAATCCACCTCCCTTAGCTTTTCCACACAGAGCTAGGTTCCTATCAGCTCTGAACAAAGTGAAACCATCAAGGCTTACAGCACCATCACTAATCCTGTTATTTAACCAAGTCTCTGTAAAGATTACCAGACAGGGATTTCTCACCTTGTTTGTGGTGGTGAGCTTTAGCCTGAGATAGTCCATCTTGTTGTCTAATGAACATACGTTAGCTGCACATACAACACATATCCACAGCCTCCTTAATCTAGTAAAACTGTTTTACATAGCAAATATACTTTTGTATATGTTATGCTATTACACCATACAAGTTATCCCTAATCTTTAGTATCCTAGTCCACACGTCTGTACAACTATCTTAACATATTTTCTCTTCTCTACCATTAAATACATACCACCTATATACATATTCCCCCCACCTAGCTATAAGATTTTAACTATATATATCCTAATTTCATATAGTTCACAGTATTGAACAATTAAGATGCATACATATATGTTATTAACATTTGACCAAAAGAAAAAAAATCAAAAATCAGTATAGTGATAACTAAATAGTTACATTTCACAAATTTAAGTTAAAATGGTACAGTTTGAGATGGATATTAATAGCATGTCTAGTAGTGAGTACAGTGTAATACAATCTGTCAGGAGGAGTACTGTAGTTATATGAACAAAGCAGAATTTGTGCTTCCAAATGCTAACTGAGGTAAAGGGGTGAGCATAGGCAGATAATAGTTGTAGCTGTGAGAATGAGCTGGAATAGGGCTTGGAAAGGGTGAAAGAGAGGGGGAGGAGGGTGTTCCAGAGTTTGGCAGTTTTGTGGGAGTAGAGTGCGATGCCTTTTGTGTTGTGGAGTTGGGTAATCTTTAGCAGAAGTTTATTTGAGGATCTAAGTAATCTAAGATTGTTGTTGGTTTGGATTAGGTTGACGAGAGCTGGGCAGTCATTTGGTTTGTGGATTATTTTGTGGGCTATGGACAGTTGGTTTAGTGTTAGAAGGTTTGGGAGTTCTAACCATTTGAGTTGTGAAAGTGTACTGAGCAGTGGTGGGATCTGTAGGGATGGCCAGAAGCGAATTTGGCAATTTTGTTGTAGCATGATTCAAGATTATTTAGGTCTAATTTACGAATATTTGTAAATACCTGGGAGCTGTAGAAGAGGGTGGAGAGTAGTTGTGCGGGCAGTGGTTAGTCTGGCACTATCTGTAAGGCAAGCTTTAATTCACTATAGAGTGCCTAGTTTTGAGTGGACTTTTCTGATAGTGAGTGAAATGTGGGTATCGAACCTTAGGTTTTCGTCAATTGTGAAACATAGAAGTTTGGTCTGATTAGTGGGTTAAATTTTGGTTCCATTTGTGAAGAGTATTGAGATAGGGGTCAGACATGTTTTGGGTTTATTATAATTGGAAACAACTAACTTGGTTTTGTTAGGGTTTAGTATGAAATGATGGTTAGTGAGGTATTTTTCTGTGTTCTGTAAGGATTTTTGCATAGTAGATTGTAGGTACAGGGGTGTGGGAGCTGAGCAGATTAGTGTAGAGTCATCTGCATACTGGACTATGTCGGCAAGTTGGGTTGCAGAGCTGAGGTTGTTGGTAAAAATTGTAAAGGGTAGGGACCAAGTACAGAGCCTTGGGGTATGCCAACAGTGATGGGTAGAACAGGTAACAGGGTGTTCTCCGACTTGGTGGCATGTTGACGGTTAGAGAGATAACTATGGAACCAAGACAGGGCTAGAGAGTTAAGACCAAAGAATGATACTTTATTTAGTAGGATTTGGTGTGAGACTGTGTCAAAGGCATTTGGCATGTCAAGAAATATAGAAGAGACCATTTGATCATCGTTAATGAAACTCTGTATGGTGTTAGTGAAAGATAGAATGGCAGTGCTGGTGCTGTGTTTTGGTCTAAAGCTGTGTTGAATGGGGGAGAGGAGGTTGTGATTTAAGAGGTGGGAGAGGATTGGGAGTGAATGCATTTCTCTAAGATCTTGGCTAAAGGGGAGAGGATAGCTATGTGGCAGTAACTGGTTAGATCGTTAGAGGGGCCTCCTTTGTGCAGTGGAATGATGTAAGATATTTTCCATAATTGTGGGACATATTGTTCAGTGATAGAGCAGTTGATCAATATTAATATGGGATAGGCTATTGAGGGAGTAGCAATTTTAAGGAATTCATTATGTAGCTGGTTAGCAGCTACACAGCAGGGTTTGAGCTTGGATAGGAGTGATTTTATAGAATTAGTTTGGATTGTAGAAAAGGAGAAGGGGGTAATGAGGTCAAAAGAGGGATTGGGTATTATGAGAGGTTGACCAGCTTGACTACCCACAAATGAAGAGATTGAGTTAATAAAGTGGGCATTGAATTGTTTCGCTATAGGAATAGTAGCATTGGAGGTGTCCAGAGATGGGGTAGGGGTGTATCCTGGGTTGAGAAGATTGTAAATGTTTTGCCAAAACATTTTGGGGTTGTATTGGTGGTCTTTTTAGCATGAGAGGAAGTAGCTTTTCTTGTCTGTTTTCATCTATCTCTTAGCCTGGTTACAGAGCTGTTGATATATTGTGCGGTTATTTATATTTTTGGTGGTGTGGTAAGTGGACCATGTCCTGTCTCTTTGTTTCATTAGTGTGATGGTATCTGTAGTTAGCCAAGCTATGTGCCTAGTTTTTGGTCTAATTTTTCTTGTGGGTGCTAGATCATTAAGGATTTTCAGTAAGGTATTATTGAAGTAGTGAACTGCCTGATCAAGTGTGAGGCTTTTAAGAGGTGACCAGTTACTTTGCTGAAGTAGAAAGTTGAAGGGGGAGGGGGAGAAGTTTTTCTTGTTGCGGACAGCTTTGTATATTGTGTTGGTTTGTGACCAATCTTATCTTAGATTTATTATCAAATCTTAAGATTTATTCTCCTCATTTCCAAAACTTTTATTATGTCTGGGTCTTGTGAGGTCATCAGGTATGTATGCAGTTCCATGATTGCAGATCTATACATGTAGTCAGTTTCAAGGAGCATATCACCTTCAGAAGTGGGACTATAAAGTCTTGGTATACACTGATTTTAATAAATCATTTGATGAGCATGAAGCATCCTTCTTGCTTTCCTGTCCCAACTATACAACACTTTTTGGGGCCAGTCAATCACTCCAAAACTGTAAGTTAGGATAAGATTAGTAAACGCGTTTATAGCTTGGAATTTGTTCCTAGATGTCAATGCTGTTTTCAGTATTAGTCTTCTAAAATATTCCTTACTAAGTTTTGTTTGCATTTGTTCATGTTTTATTGTCGATCCTTCATCAATTCCCAAATATTTATAAACTCCCTCTTGCTTAAGTTATTTTGAATCACATTCCTTCCCCGGACTGATGTTTTCTTGGTGCTGCAGCTTTCCTGCTTTAAAGGTTGCTTTTGCACATTTATCAAGACAATTGACATTCTTGTGGAATATTATCTGAAAATTTTTGACCACTTGCAGTTGTGCTTTGAGTTCCTCATCTGAACTATACAGTTTTAAATCATAGATAAAAAGAAGATGAGAAGGCTTTACACTTTGTTGTTTTCTGTGAGACAAAGTGTAGCCTAATCTGTTAAGTAGACAGTTTAATGAGTTAAGGCAAGACAAAAGAGCAGCAGTGACAAAGTCACTCTGGATTACCCCTGTTGAATTTTTATCCCTGGAATAATAATCTGTATTTTATCATGGTTAATTGCAAAGCAGTTTGTCACTGTTTTATGGTCACTGTAATTTAAGCAATTGATGCAGGGTGTATCTTTATGAATTTTAAGCACTGTTTTATCCATGAATGTGGGATACTGTCAAATGCTTTTTTATAGTTTGTCCACGCCATACTTAGCTTCTCCCCCATTTTACAGTTTTCCAGTATGACTTTATTTAACAACAAATGATGCTTTGTTCCATATGACTTTCTTTTGTTACCCTTTTGTTCTATTGCCATAATTGAGTTTCTTCTATGTGACTATACACTCTGTTGGCATCAGTTCCAGTGTATAATTATTGGCCTATATATTTTAAGATAGCTTGTAGGTTCACTCTTCAGTAGGAGCATTGTTTTTCCTGTTGCTAACCTCGTTGGTGTCTGTTTGGGGCTTGCATGCAAATAGTTCTTACCTGTGGCTAAATCTTCATGTAAAGATGTTAATACCTTTAACCAGATGTTAGGTACTGCATTTAGGCCTGGGGTTTTCCAGTTAGGAGCTTTTCTTAACTTTATTTCTATCTCTCTGGCCATTATATTTGAACATCTTGTTCCTTCTTTTATTTCATCTATCCATTTAGCATCTTTGTTATGTTTCACAGGATCTTCATAGAAATTTCTCCAAAATGTACCTATTTCTTCTTTTTTGGTGGTGTTTCAATTTTTTTTGCCTCGTTTCCCAATTCTCTATAAAACTTTTTTGGGTTATCAATAAATTGTTTATTTTGTACTTTTCCTTCATATTTATTTGCATATCTTCTAAGTTTTTTCTGCCTGTGTTGATATTTTTAGTTTATTATTTGTGAATTTGCATGACAGAGCCTGATCTTTTCTGATACAGGACATTGCTTTTATCATATCTATCTTTCAGAGTATTTTTGTTGATCTGTTCCCTCTTCTATACTCTTCTAACAGTGACACCTCTTGTCTTAATTGCTTTATAGTTTTCTCTATTCAAAACTTCCATGATGGTATTTAATTTTTCCACTTCCTTTCCCTTACTGCCCCTGTGTTTTTGTGGTAAAACTTTATCTGTTATTAATTTAGCTGGACAGTAATATAGCCTATTTATTTATGTTATATTGTGTGAATCACTACAAACAGTTCTAATTACTGTGTTAATTTGTTTTATCAAACTTCTAACTTTTGGGGTTTTATTGACTTTCTGTAGTCTATTTCTTTCATTCATCTTAATAAGCCTGTCCATCTCTATTAAATCAAGCAGCTCTCCTCTTGGATCATTTCTTTCTAAACTGAGGGCGCAATCTTTGTTCTCCATTACCTGTAGGCATTCTGTAGAAAGTTCCACAGCATTTTCCTGTGCCACATTTTTTTCAGTTTCATCATGTATCATCTGTTGCTCTTTCATATGGGAACTCACTTGCCTATCGCTCCACAACATTGACTGTGGCACAGTTGCCACAGTTTCCTGTTTGTGCCCTTGCTGTGTAACTCCAACTGAACTTTTCTACTAATTTCTTATAGAAGGCTCCAAAGTACCTTTATATAGCAACTGATCAGATATTTCCCACTCCACTGATTTCTCCTTAATTTGGAGGTCCGTTGCTTTATCCTGCTGTGACTTTATCAAAGTTAGATTTTCTACCCTAAATCCTTCACTTTGCAGGTAATGCATAACCTCAGTTTCTGTTTCTTCAAGTTCTCCATTACTAATCCTCTTTTCTACTTTTTCTGTTTTGTTTTCTTTTTTTTTTGTATTATAAAATGTTTCATATTTGGATGCCTTTGCCTGTATTTCTCTTCAAATATCTTTGGTGCTGCTCTTTTTGTATAGTTTAGTTTTGCTTTCTCCTTTGCATGAATATAACACTATACTAAATCTTTCCCATGTCCATATTTCTTTTTAAGATGTCTCCTGCTACTCCTGTTTCTCCTTACTTGGGGGATTTATTGTTCCATCATTTTGTGATATACAGAAACCTGTGTTAGACTTTCTACACTAAATCTTTCACTTCAGATGTATTCCATAACTTCAGGAAAAAGAGTGGATATCTTACACCAAAGGTTCCACCAAAACAAGTCCCAGTGCAGCATACAACAAAAAGAAGGTTAGAACCACCAGGCTGCATAGCAAACACAATTTTATTTAAAACAAATAAAACAAATAAAATAAGTGCACTATGAGTGCTTTCAAGTGTTAACCCTTCATCAGATAGTACAACATTAAAATCAGACTTCCATTTTATATATATATATATATATATATATATATATATATATATATATATACATATATATATATCGCACAGCCAATCAAATTCAATATTGAGCCCTCCTTTTCTTCAGGGCTGGCTTTATTGATAGTTCTAGCATTGTGGATGTAGTCAACAAATTTTGGCCAATTATTATGAACATTGAGACAGGCCAAGTACTGTTTGGGACTAAACCAAGGATAGTGTTTAGAAAGGGCAAAACTTTTAAGAATTTACTAGAAATGAAGGGGTGAAATATTTGGGAGGGTGGCCTAATGGTTAAGGTGTTTGCCTTACAAACACAATGTGCAGGGTTTGAGTCTTACAAGGGATAATTGGCTAGGCATAAAATGGCTCACAAGGGCAGTTAGCCTAGTACTAATCTATGAACCTATGAACCTATAATATGAGCAGGCCCAAGGGTATGTTCAAATGTCAGTCATGCAACCAATGTCAACACATATTAGTGTGAGTCATTTCTAATTAATGGTAAAAAGTTGGCATTCAAAAAACATTTTAACTGTGCCTCTAAGGGGGTGGTTTATGGGCCTTTGTGCCAATGTCGTAAAGCATTTTATATAGGTAAGACCTGTCGAAGATTACAAGAAAGAATATATGAGCATATGAATGAAATTAGAAAAGGAAGAACAACAAATGCGCTTTACAGACACATTTCACTTTGTGCAGACCATTTTTTCTAGTTTGTTGTTATTGACTACATTAAACATGACCCTAGGATTTTTTTTTACAGATGACCATCTAAGCAAAAAAGAATTGATTTGGATCCTGCTGTGTGATGCTCTCAATACACCTGGTTTGAATTACTCTTGTTCTATTACCCCTATTTTAAAGTTAAAAAGTTTAGAGGGGTAATGCAAAAAGTTTTGTATTCCTTACTAACATACATTTTTAAGGTTTCCCTTCCTCCTTTTCAATGTTAGTCTTTCACAATTATTGTTATTTATATGTTTTGGCAAGTTTTTTAAATACTTTTTTTTTTAGAAAATATATAGGTGTGCATTAAGTTGCATTTATTGGTTGGCCTTCATCACATGATGAAATTATTGTCTTACATACGGTATGGTTTTAAGTCTATTAGCAGTTCTGAAGAAGTCTTTATATAAGACGAATGCACTTGACTGCATTTGAATTACAATTTTCATTAAACTGGTCTTTTGGGTCCCTGTGGTTCTACTGGATTCCTTTTTTATTTAATTGTAGTCTGAGTCCAGTATTGGGTATTAGCGCAGCTTCTTTTATTTATTCTTTCATCGTCATACCTATAAACTGCATTGTGTTTATTTCTATTAATCATTAATTAAATGTAGTAATTGTTTTTTTCCATTAAAAATGAAGGCACAATATTGTTTCTTCCATGTTTGCTTACTTTTTATGGAAGTCTTTCCCCTTACTGTAACAAGGTCATGGTTGAAAAGGGGTCAAGTTGACTGAGTCTGCTCAAAATAAAATAAAATAAGATATAATATATCTTATCCCCTGTATACACTCAGTGTAAATACTGTATATAGGTTCCCATCCCTACTCTCTGTAAATGGCTCTACGTGCAAATGGCTCTTTGACCTTGAACGTAAATTGAATCTTCCTCTAGTTCTTCTTCTTTTCCTTTACCTGTCTTTTTTATTCTTTTCTCCTCCTCATTCTACTACTTCTCTTTTAACTATTATTCTATGTATTTCATATGTATGTGATTTTTTTTTTTTACATTAGTCTATGCAATTTGTACAAATGTATAATTCCTTGCTTGCTTGTTTTAATTGTTTAATTTGTGCAATTGTTTTTAACGTGGAGCTTTTCTCCCCGGGCCTCCACTGAAAACGGGCCCTTTGAGCCCAGTGGACCTTCCCGTTTATCAAACTGGAAATAAAATGAATAAATAAATAATATATGTATGAATTGCCAGTAATCTGTTTCTGAGTTTTGAAGTGCTCAGGAGTGCTGACAGAAATGACAACAGCATATTGGTAGTGTAGCAGTAGCTGTGGAAATAACAGTGAAGTTTTACTTTTGAAATAAATTTTAAAAGAATAAGTGTAAAAGCAGTCAGTGAACGGATGGTGCGGATGCAGCTTAAGTTTTCCTGACTAGCTCAGAAGGTTATTAGCTGTCTGAAAGAGGACTGGAATCAACCGAAAATGTATTGTTGAAGCTTCTTAACTACTGAACTAAGGAGTGAATGCTGAGAAATGTAATTAGTTCAGGTAAGTATCATAGCACCTATCATTTCTGTTCTTCACTGTAGTTATGCCTTATACACCATGCTGCTTGTGTATACTAATACAAATATTTCAATTAAGCCACCTCATTATTTGCATGTTTTGTTGTTCAGTATAATAGTTCATCAAATTAACTTTGTTTTCTTTATTTTCTGCACTGTGAACTGGGAGGAATATGGTGTGTGTGTGTGTGTGTGTGTATGTGTGTGTGTGTGTGTGTGTGTGTGTGTGTGTGTTTGTGTATATGTGCAAGTAAAATGAGTCACTATATTACTACCCATAATTTATTGCTTTATACTGCAAGTTTGAAGATATACCTCCTCATTGTAATGGTGGTGGCTGAAGAAAAGATGTATCAATATCCCCCAAGCCTTTTTTCCACAGACTACGCATGCTAATCCAATCCTGATGGCTGTATAGCCTCCAGAGCATTAGGCAGCAGTAGCAATATTGACTTTGCATAAGCGTGTGTTACTGAGCAATCATCACCACAGCCTTGATGCAATATGTGAAATGGCATCTCTCAATTAAGTCTATCATTATGTGTAGAAGTGTTTTACTGACCAACCATTACTATTTTCCTGATAAAATGTGCAAAATTTCATTTCTGAGTCCAAGTCCCTGACTTTTGTGTAGGAGTGTTTTACTCAGCAGTCATTCCCATAGCCCCACAGGGGTAACATGCAAAATGACATGTTTGAGTCCGAGTCCCGAACTATGTATAGGAGTGTTTCACTGAGCAGCATTTACTACAGCACTGATGTAATCCATGAAATGACATCTCTGAGTCCAAGCCCTTGACTGTGTAGAAGTCTTTTAATAATAATAATTATGCTTATTTGTTACATAGCTAGGTCTACTGGACACACAGTCCCTTTTTAGGTGCAACCCAGGATTAGTGTTTGATTAAATGGCTTGCTCAGGGCAAACAGTAGGCAAATGAGGTTTGAAAACAATCAAACCATGCACCACAGGAACTGCAGCTCACAACATAAACCCTTCTACTAACTGACATTTTGTTAACCGACCATTAACACTGCCATTTTTGTAATTTATTAAATGATTCAATTTAGGCTGGATAATGAATCTCAAGTCTTTCTCTGTCAGCATCTATAACTCAATTCCTAAAGGCAATAATGTTTCTTAAGTTCTTTCTTCTGGATATCTGTAGTTTCCACAGTTGCAGCAGCTGGACATTTTTGCAGCAGGCTGTATTGTTTGCAAATATTTCGTCTGTAGTATAAACACACTCATTACGTGCACGACATTTTGTCCAGACCTGATTATCTTTTTTATTTCTTTTTTCAAAACTCTTTATTGTATTTTATGAATAATGCACAAATAACACCAAGGCAACATTAATCAGTGATTTCTAACATATACCAACATATACTGTACAATTAATAAACTATATACAAATGTAGTAATTGTCTAATCATGTAAACTAAACATTTGATCATATATGGTTTAGTCATTTAATCTGAGCTTACAAGAGTTAGAGGCCCTCATAGATGAAAACTGAGAAGTAGCTAAAGAGATTATGTAGTGATTAAAAGTAAAGTTGATCCTCAACACTAAAGTATGTAGGATACATATCAGACTTTACTGTAGTAAGTGGCCAGATAATATATTCCAATATTCTAGAAAGGGTGGATGTAGTTTTTCACTATAAATTAAGAACTTGTGGGCTGTTATGTATTTTGTTGCCATTTGTTTAAATCTTTTCCAAGTTAGTTGAGATCTATCTTTCCAGTTCAGAGTAATATAAAATGTAATTAAGGAAAATACAATGACTAATATGTGTATTTGTATGTTCACCATACCTGAAGGGGGATATGCAGTATTGCAAATTCCCAGGAAAGTGTAGTTTTTTTCATATCACATTTTTTGCAGTTTAACTTTCAAAGAACACCAAAGTTTATAGGAGCATTTGTAGCTCCAAAAGATGTGAAGAAGATCTGCCTACTGACAATCACGGTATGGGCAGAAAGGCGAGGTTGTGTGGTTAAATTTGTTTAAAACAGTTGGGGTAAGATAAACATTGTTTAAGATCATTAGTTGTGTATAGCTAAGTTTTTTTTAAAGGGGATTGATCTTGAAGTTATTTGGATAGATCAATTTTTTTGGTTGAATGTGATTGTTGGATCTAGATCGGTCCAATAGATTGAGATAAAGACTTCTTTTTGGTATATGATCAATGTAGTAAGCTTATAGGTGCTTGAAATAATTTTCTTCTTCATTAAAAGTAGTTTGCATAGAATTTTATATGTATTCATGTCATTATCATTAAGTTTAGGATCTTCCAAGATTGAAACACATATATCTCTGAGTTGTGTCAGAATAATAGTATAGCTTTTGGGAATGTTAAATGCCTGTCTCATTTCAGTGATAGAGTGGCTCCTAAAGAGATAGAGGTCTAAGAGGTGTTCCTCTTTTAGGAGAGGGAAGTTATTAAGGTTGCGCATTCTATTGTTAAGTTTCAAGTTTGGGTTAAAGTGAAATGGTTGTAAAGTGTTGAAGGCACTGGATAGGTTTAAGCTAACAGTGAGTTTTTGAAAGTTAGTTTATTTTATTCTTTAGAGATATGTGTAGGTTAATGTTTTTTAGGCTCTCCTTGTTAAAGAGGGGAAGAGCTTAGGATTGAAGTCAAAGCTTTTAACTTAATTATAAAAAAGTTCAATCCAGACTGGTATCCTTATCTTCTTGTTTGGGTTATACTCAGAAATAGCCATAATTCTGCTAGAGTTGATAAGGTCATAATATAGTCTGAAGTCAGAAAGTCTTAACTCCCTTTATTCTTAGAATATACCAGCTTTTTGAACACACTTGTAGACAATTTAGGAGACATACGAATTTGGACAAAGAGGAGTATAGAGTCTTGAAGAATGTTTCTGTACTATTATATTTGAGGCATTAAATACATATAGCAATTGTCACAGTATGTTCATCTTAAAAATAGTCATTTTCAATAAGAAACAGAGTTGCAGTTTGTTCCATCTAGAGAGATCAAACCAAAACTTTGAGATATTGCTTTGGTATAATAGTTTTGAGTCTTGTTAAATGGATATTGCTAAGTACTTCAAGAGATTGATTTATTCTGATTTCCTTTGGCAGAGGGTACACAAGAAGTTGGAATAATGGGTTAATTGGGAAAATTGGGAAATTGATGATTTCTCTAGGTTTCATTTGTAATTAAAATATTTAGAAAAGGTATCTATAGAATTTAGAATTTTCAGTGAATCTAAACTAGATAGTGTAAAGTATAAGTTTAGGTCATCCGCAAATGCTGATAATGCAATCCTAATGTTATATAGAACCGTTATGTGATGAAAGGTCTTATGTGTAATAAATAATAACAGGGGCTCGATGTATAAGTAAGAGATATGGGTATAGAGGGCATCCTTGTCTTGTTCCATTCTTACTAGGGATCTGGGAAGAGGTAGTCTTATTGAGTTGTAGTACTGTATGTGCATTGGAATACAGTGTTTTAATAGACTGAATAAAACTAGTAGTTATATCAAAATGGGGTAAGACTGAAAAAAAGGAAGTTTAAATTTAGTCTGTCAAAAGCTTTGGAGGAGTCAGTTGCAAGGCCAAATTGTGTGGTGTGACATTGATTGGAAAGAGTTATCAGTGCATCTAATGTGAGCATATTGTTGCAGGTTTGTCTGTATTGTATAAATCCTGATTGGTTGTGAGATATAATACCAGAGATAATAGATTTTAATACAGTAGCCATTATTGTAGCAAAGATTTTAATGTCCATGTTAATCAGGGAAACAGATCTATAGTTCCAAAGATGTTTAGGGTCTGTGTGTTCTTTGTAGATAAAGATTATTTTAGAGGTGTTAAGGTGTCTATCTGTAATATTATTGTCCTTCATAAAGTTAAATAAATGAAATAAGATTTTTGCAATTTTCTGACTTAAAGTTTTATAGAATTCCACTGTGACCCCATCTGCTCCTGGGGCGTGATTAGGTTTGAGATGACTTATAACCATTATGATTTCTTGCTGGGTAAAGGGAGATGATAGAGATTCCTGTTGGGTTTGGTTAAGTTTCAGAAAGTTCAACTGACTTAGAAAGTGGTCTATCTCTTGTTCTGTTGGTAGGGATGTGGTGTTTGAACACCATAGGATTGGGAATACAGGTTTACAAATAACTGGACTAATTCACAGTTGGTATAATATGTTTTATCTTGATAAATTATCTCAGTTATGCTAGGAGATGTTTTCATCTGATTTATCAGTCTCACCAAAAGTTTAGATGGCATTTATGACCATTCTGAGTAATAGGCTACAGTTTTTATTTCATGAAAGGACAGGTGATTCGCAATCACTAAGTACAATTCTTTCCGAAGATGGTCTTGTTGGCTTTCAGATTTCTG
This sequence comes from Protopterus annectens, assembly GCF_019279795.1. Lineage (NCBI taxonomy): Eukaryota > Metazoa > Chordata > Ceratodontiformes > Protopteridae > Protopterus > Protopterus annectens. Next base: position 1,817,219,241 of record NC_056743.1, read on the forward strand.
ATTGTAGTTTACTTGTACTTCCATCTTTAGTTTCTTGATTCTTTTTTTAATGAGGATTCTATAACAATGTGTATTTTCTTATAATATGTAATGCTATTAATAAGAATCCCTCTCATCTGAACTTTTGTAGAGGCCCAGCAAATATTAAACAGTAGTTGAGAGGTAACAGATCTGAGAGAGAAGATCATCCAACAGGATATCAGGTTCTTGTACATCTTCTTTTAGTAATAAATTAGGATTCAAGGTCCAGTTGTATCCCCTATTCTTATTGTTGGCATTAGTAAGACCGTTAATATTGAGTGTGTGGCATTAGACAGTTAATACTGAGTGTGATTTCTGAATGATCAGAGAGGAATCTAGGTTCTGTATGAAAGTCGATAACCATGTTTAGAAAAACATCTGAAAATAAGAAAAAGTCAAGTTTGGACCAGGCTTTCTGACAGTGAGAACAGAAGGTGTATTTGTCCTTCAGTGGATTTTCTTTTTGGAAATTGTATGGGTTAAACAGATCAAAATATTTTTTTAGTTCTGTAATGGCTGATTAGCTTTTGTTATAAGAGCGCTCTGTCCTCCTTTTACAGCACCTATAATGCCATGGTGCTATCCCCATAACTGGTGTCTCATGTTGTTTTCTCCAGTGACATATTGTGCTGTATCTGTATTTGCTTTTCTGGCTAGTTGCCTGCAGTGACATCACAGCTCTGTTTATGAAATCAAGTTTGCCCTTCTGGTGTGTAATTATCACCTGCTGATAAATAAAGGAAGTCTCTACTATATAATACCATAAACATCCTTGAATGGAGGCACATGGGATATATGAAAATGACTCCTTAAGGACATACAAGTATTCCAGCTGCACGGAGTCTGAATGGTCTGCATTTTTACGTTTTATAAGTTTTTAAAGACCAGTAAAGCCAAACCTCACTGGGTGTAAATATGACAATAATATAACATCTGCAGTAATAGCTCCATCATATGTAGACACAGTGGAGCCTTATATAAAGTTATTCTTAAGAATATTTTGAAGAGATTTGTAGTTAGATTCCACAATAATTTTTTTTGGCATGAATATAATTATGGAACTTATGTTAGCTGAACACTATAGTTAGCATCTCCTGATTTATTTGTGTGTAGTTTGTCTTAGTGTCATTATTTCACTGGATGCATAAGTTATCGGTCTTCCCTCCTCCAACAGAATTGCATTTAGCCCTTATAGATGTGCATCATTGTGTCATGTTGTAGTAGGATTTCACTATAATATCTGAGAGTTGGTGCAATAGTTCCTAGTGGCTTCATCAAGTTAATACTTTCTTTCTTGATATAATGAACAACAATATGCAGTATAATATTTGTTGGAAATATACAGTATAATGTTCAAGCGGCTTTTTAGTGGTACTGTGACTGCTAACAATCTGACAGATGCTGTACCATGCTGAAAAGTAATCAATAAGAGATAACTTCAGAAGGTGTGAACAACAAAACCTTGTTATTGTGTGGATGAAAACCACTTTCTGTCAATTCATGTTCCATATAGCTTAAAGAACTATCAAATGCCTGGCACTTGGATTCATTAATTCTAGACCTTCCGGTCAATCTGTTAGACAACTTTATTTTGCTTGTAGCAAACCAGACTAGAATGTCATCTATTATGTTAACTGTTCTGTTTACTCATGTCCTTTGAAACTTTCCTGGAGTTGAACAGATCCCAAATAGTAGCCTCAAGGTGCTAGAATGACTTAAAGGCATACTAACTGTATAAATATTGGTGAACAAATATTTTGATCTTATCGCTTGCTGCTTACTGCTGCTTGCTGGAGCTTACTTGCCTGCTAGCTTACTTGCTGTGGGATGGATTTGAATATTTCTTAAGACACTCAGTCTTGCTGGCTGGATTCTGCTAAAATTCAAAGTCTGATTATATTTGCATTCACAGTCTGTTGCATACAGAAACTTGCAGAATATACACTGATGAGAGAATATACTTTGCAGCATCAACTTTAAAGAGCAGTAACAAATAACTTTTATAATAAACCAAACTGGAAAACCGTTGCAGCTTAAAAGTACTGTTCCAACTTTACTTCTCATATAGTACAGATGATGTGAGAGATATAACATTTACCTTAGGACTTGTGTCCCTATCATACCTCTAAAATAACTGGATTTATACAGCTCTTTATATACAGTTTTTAGTCATGCATAAACATATTTTGGAGAATTGCTTATCCTGTAGAAACAATACTAAACTTCCTTGTTTAACAATGTCTTGTAAGAGACCAGCTTTTCTGACAGTGTGAATATCCTGTAACAGTGTCCTGATGTCCATGTAGAAAAACATATTTTTGAGGAAACACCTTGTCACAGTGTCATAAACATATCCTGTTGTTTTAGGAAACATATTGTGTCCATTTTTATATGCAGAAAAGCATGTCAGTGTTCTTTAAAAGCAGATTTTGCATTTTTGTTCTTGCATACATCCTGTTTCTGAGTCTGTAAGGGAAAAATGTCCATTCATCAGATTCCTTTTCCAAGCCATGGTCATTTAGTATGACTGCTGATCAGATATTACTAAACTCTGTTTCTGCATTTAAGCAAGCCTTTTCTTTCAGCATATTTACAACATAATTAATAAAATCTAACAATTCTCTCTGTTTTTAAACATACTCAAAACATTTTATATAGAAAACACAAGAAACAAACGTTTAGTTTGATACAACAAATCAAAATGCAATTTTACATAGTTAATACAATGATATTAAAGTATTACTACCAAAACTGAATGTATTTAACAACTTTTTCTTTTGCAGACCATTCTGTGAAAATATTTTATCAGTTATGAGCTGTGTCTGCTTTAGTTTAACTTGATCAATTTATTCTTTTGCAATCATAGAATTTCATTTATGACTTAGAACTGTTTCATTAACTCTTTGCAACTGTTGAATTAACTTAAGAGACAGTAACCATGTGCTACTGCAAGCATTTATACACTTCTGAAAATACACAATTTCAATGTCATTTTAACCATAACATCGTGGTCATGTCTTTGAACTGCCCATTAACATCTTGGTAAAGTACTGAACTGGGCTTAGATAATAAATATTTGAAAGCAATTATTTTACTGGGGTAAAACGAGTAATATTACAACTTGACAAATGACTTTTGACAGTGTATCCTGATCAGTATGTATTTACACAGACTGTTTGCTATTTATGCATTTCAATCTAGTAGGTATCTTGGACCCATTGTTTTTTAAATATTTTTTTTTCACACATATTCATTACTAGACATTAATTTCATTTGTACTGAATTTTTTTGCATTTGTACATACAATGACTATAAAGTACATTTAGTCTAATCTTACAAATTTAATAACATTAATATTAAGCAAAATTTTGGAAAATGTTTGTCTCTCTAGAAATATCTAGTGGAACTGATACCAAATCCATATGTCCTGTTATTTTAAACTACATACTCAGCAATTAGAAACATTGATGTTTTTTTATACCAACATTGTTTTGCCAAAAACATATTAAAAATAGTGACCATTCTTGCTATTAGAAACATTTATGCATTTTTCATATCTTTATTCTCTCTTGTATAGCTGTAATCAATTTTAAATGATCTCTTGTTTTTTAAACCATCTCTTGTATAGCTTTACAATTTAACAGGTTGTAAATACAATTTAATACTAAACAATACAATAATAACCATTATGATAGCTTGTAAAATATCTTATCCTGTCAGGTTTAATCCAGTTTACCAGTATTTCTAATACACTAATACCTGTTTTTCCCCCATAAAAGAGTATTGTCAAGAAGGAATTAGATATTTTTTCCTGTAGCTTTATTTTAGACCCTTATTTTTTATTTTTTCTGTAGCTTTATTTCAGACCCTTGTTGTTTATTTTTTCTGTAGCTTTATTTCAGACCCTTGTGCAGTACTGCTTACACAGTCAGTGTAAAACTGAGAAAGTGCCCCTCCCCCTTATACAGTCAGTGTAAAACTGAGAAAGTACCCCTCCCCCTGTAGTACTTCAGCACTGTTTACCTGCCCTATGCTGTGATAATAGAATGTATGACAGCCCAACTCTTTGGTTATACATTTATTTTATTAAATTATGAACTTTTGTCTGATTTGATCATTAGTAGGTATTTACACCCTCCTGCCTTGCTCACCATTGAAAAAATATTTTGATCTTATTGCTTGCTGCTTACTGCTGCTTGCTGGAGCTTACTTGCCTGCTAGCTTACTTGCTGTGGGATGGATTTGAATATTTCTTAAGACACTCAGTCTTGCTGGCTGGATTCTACTAAAATTCAAAGTCTGATTATATTTGCATTCACAGTCTGTTGCATACAGAAACTTGCAGAATATACACTGATGAGAGAATATACTTTGCAGCATCAACTTTAAAGAGCAGTAACAAATAACTTTTTATAATAAACCAAACTGGAAAACTGTTGCAGCTTAAAAGTACTGTTCCAACTTTACTTCTCATATAGTACAGATGATGTGAGAGATATAACATTTACCTTAGGACTTGTGTCCCTATCATACCTCTAAAATAACTGGATTTATACAGCTCTTTATATACAGTTTTTAGTCATGCATAAACATATTTTGGAGAATTGCTTATCCTGTAGAAACAATACTAAACTTCCTTGTTTAACAATGTCTTGTAAGAGACCAGCTTTTCTGACAGTGTGAATATCCTGTAACAGTGTCCTGATGTCCATGTAGAAAAACATATTTTTGAGGAAACACATTGTCACAGTGTCATAAACATATCCTGTTGTTTTAGGAAACATATTGTGTCCATTTTTTATATGCAGAAAAGCATGTCAGTGTTCTTTAAAAGCAGATTTTGCATTTTTGTTCTTGCATACATCCTGTTTCTGAGTCTGTAAGGGAAAAATGTCCATTCAGCAGATTCCTTTTCCAAGCCATGGTCATTTAGTATGACTGCTGATCAGATATTACTAAACTCTGTTTCTGCATTTAAGCAAGCCTTTTCTTTCAGCATATTTACAACATAATTAATAAAATCTAACAATTGGTATTGGATTCATCCATCTTGAACTCATAAAAACAATTGTTTTCAGTAAAGACTGAGGAAAATATGATGTTAGGATAATGATCTGATTTGATCTGTTTGTTAAGACCTTGTGGATTATGACATATCCTAACCTTGTTCTGTCTTCATGACTGTTATACTACTGACTGGGTGGGAGGTTGGCATAATGGTTAAGGTGTTTACCTTATAGACACAAGGTGCAGGGTTTGAATTTCACATAGGGTAATTGGCTAGGCTTAACAATTGAAGTTAGCATAGTACTAATCTATGAACCTATATTGTCTAGCTTTTAGTAAAACAGGTACTGTTATAGCAGCATGAAACTCCAGGCAGTGCCTCAGGTGAAAACTTTGTTTAGTAACCTACTTACACACATCCTAAGCCTTCAAAGCAGATCAGCATACTTCTTTAGAATCAAACACTCTGGATCCTCTGACTTTTGCTTCTGAACATGTAAATAACATGTGACCACAAACACATTCTTAAACTACATTTGTTTAATAGAATGGATTGATGGCCTCTAAAACCACACATTTTGACACATTCCACCCAATTTTGTCCTTGTATTCAACACTGGACAACATTTACACTATATTACCTTTAGGATTACTGACACATTCAAGATAACTGGCTTTACAAGTGTTCTGTTATTGTTTCATACATTAGTACAGAACACCACACAGACTGTGTCTCTATAAAGGCATACTTAGTATCATTTACCTGCATACTTTACTACTAGCATTTTATGGCACTTTGTGTAATAATTACCTCCTTTATCAACTAAGCTACATCAGTTCTGTTCACCAAGCAAATCATTACACAATCATCTCTGCCTATAATATCTGGCTGCATTAAGTGACCTCACATTGTCATTGACTTTAGTTTTATACATACACCGTTCAACCATGTTTGATTAAAAAAACTGAGTTTATGCAAAGAACATGACACAACTTGTACAACTTACTGTTTAATTAAGTATTTTAAATGTAAATGATACCATTGTATTGTGCTCTGCATTAGAATCCAGTTTAAATGCAACTATTACTCCTTCCATAAACTGCTTTTCAAACCAAAAGTAACTTTATATTATGTGGAAAAACTGAGTATGCAGTCTTATATCATTTTGTATCACATTGTGCCTGGAGTACACATGCAAATGAGCCTCAGTGGGTTGCATATAATTGCAAGCAGAATAGGAAATACATACAGGCTTGTTCCAATGCAGTAACTTATGGGAGTTACATGTCATACCTGTAGATGGTATGGTGTGGGTGAACATGTAAGTCTGCCTTTCCCAGCTAAAGCAATGATCAACTTTCAGAGCAGAGCAGCACATCTAAACTGAAAAAAACTTTACACAGTAAAGAAAAACTGTACCATCAACTGAGCTTCGTGTAGTACAGGCTGCCCTGCAACAACAGCCACAGTTTTCTCTACCATCACCAATGACGCTGTCATGGTCCCATAGCAAAGGTATAGCTTGGATGAGGCAAAGGGGGCAGACACCCCAGGAGCAAAGTGTTAGGGGGTAATCGATAGGTGCCAAATCAGCAGAGCCATTGCTGTCTCACTTTGCACTCAGGGAGGCTCCTAAATCTGGCACTCCTCAATACTAAGTTCTGAACCAAAAAAAAATTATATAATAAAATAAAAAATAAAATAGGCAAGTTCTCTGATCTGACACTCTTCCCTTCTTTCCCAAAGATGAGCACAAGGTCCCAATGCTGTCATGCTCTACTATTCAGCCCTCACATTTACATGAGGCTCATACATTTATAAAAGTATATCTGCCAATCACACCCACTAACACATTGCTCTCAGGTGGCTGCCCCTTTCTACCAACCCTGACTATATTTCTTCTAACTAGGTTTTAGTGCAGTAGCAGCATCCATAAATGTATACTGGTATTGCATTTGCATTCAGAACTTGAGTGCATGGCCCCAGGCAGGTTTGACCCTGACCCTGAGCAGTATCCTTCCTTCACCAAGAATGATGCCACAATATAGAGACAAGATGATCAGCTTTAACAATTGGCTTAACTCCTGGTGTCATTCAAAGGGGATCCAGTGTCTGTCTGCCTGGGATGACATGCTTGACAAGCCACGATGCTTCACAAGGGACGGCTTGCACCTGTCACCCCTGGGATTCTGGATATTGGCTAAGGCTCTTGCCACCCCCATAGTGCCTTTTTTAGGCAAGGCTCAAATTCTAAACCTACCACCCTAGAAAACAAAAATGGGAAGAAACTGAAGGTAATGCTGCTCAATGCCAGAAGTCTAAATCTCAAAATGCACGCACTCGAGGCCCTTATCAGTATGGAGAACATCGATGTCTGTGCTGTAACTGAAACCTGGTTCAAGGCTCCTGAGAGCACCCCAGCACTATCAGGTTTTACCTCATATCATGCATTCCGGCCCCAAAACCTGGACCACACCACAAAAGGAGGGGATGTATCCATATTCATAAAGGATACCCACACCTCCGGGTTGGTGGCAACGTGCGAAACTTCGGAAAACATCCAGGTGCAACTAACCACAGGCAAAACTGCTCTACAATTTGTAGCATGCTACAGGCCACCCTCTCAAACTCAGGAACCCCACACAGCCTTCCTGAAGACACTGGAGGGTATAAATGTATCTCCAAACACCATCATATTGGGTGACTTCAACTACCCGAATATAGACTGGGAACATTACTCAAGCCCTAACTTTCTAGCTCAATGGTTCCTGGAGTTCATAAATTCAAATGCCATGGAACAACTAGTCACTGTTCCCACGAGAGGAGAAAATATACTAGATCTCATTATCACAAACATGGGGACAAAATGCTCCGCACCGAAAGTATATCCCTCATTGGTGAGATCTGATCATAAACTAATCTCACTGGAAATCCACATCCCGCACCCACCCCAAACTAAAAAGACCACAGTGAAGAACTTCTCTAAAGCAAACTTCACACTACTCAAGACTGGTGTGGTATCCTTCAAGGCCCCTGAGCCAGTGGAAACCACAACCCAAACTGCGGAAGCCCTTACAAATGCCTTCTATGAACACCTCCAGGACTGCATGAATCAGGCAATCCCAAATAAAACCAAGACTCTTTCCACCAAGGGCAAACGTCCAGTCTGGTGGACCCCAGCCATTAACAAACTTTACAATAAGAGGAGAAAGCTATTACATGATAGAACAAAATCCATAAAAGGGAAGTCACCCCTGATCATTCTTAGTAAAAAAATACGAGCACTCATAAAATCAACTAAGGCCAATTTTGAGAGAAAAATTGCCATGGATTCAAAAGACAGTCATAAGGCCTTTTTCAGCTATGTTAGGAACCTGGGTGGAAACTCCCAGATATGCTCAGATTTAGTCCAAAATGATACAAAAATCACTGAACCCACAGACATTGCCAACATACTGGCAGACAGGTTCAGTGCAAACTTCACCCCCCTCTCCCCCCCTAAAGGAGAGATAACTATCCCAGTGGAATGTAGCCTCCCAGATATCTCAAATGCGCAAGTGAAAGCTGCTCTCTCTAAAGCTAAAAACACAGCATCAATGGGACTGGATGGTGTCCCCGGCTGTGTGCTACATGAGCTCAATGAGGAACTAAACCCGCACATAAGGCAGCTGTTTAATCTCAGCCTTATCACAGGATACGTGCCCAAGGAGTGGCATACGGCAACTGTGGTCCCACTCCACAAAGGCGGTGCCTCTATGGACCCTGGTAATTACAGCCCCATAAGCTTAACAAGTCTAGTCTGCAAAGCTATGGAGAGGATCATAATGGAGCTCATAAACAAAGATATAGGGGACTTGCAGACATTGGACCCGTCCCAGTTTGGCTTTGTCAAGGGCAGATCATGCCTTTTGAACTTGGTCGACTTCTTCGAAACAGTCACCAAGGCCATTGATGAGGGAAAGGCAGTCCATACAGCCTACCTTGACCTTGCAAAGGCTTTCGACACAATACCCCACTCGGGTATTGTAGAAAAACTTACCAACTTAAATGTAAACCCATATGTCACAAGATGGGTTGCAAACTGGCTTAAGGACAGAACTCACAGGGTTAGAGTTGCTGGCGCTATGTCAGACTCCAAGCCGGTCACAAGTGGTGTCCCACAGGACTCGGTCCTTGGCCCCTATTGTTCGGCATCTACTTCTCAGAAGTACAGGCCAACATGGGAGGACTTTGGCTGACAAAGTTTGCAGATGACTGCAAACTGAGCGCCATAGTGGAAAGTGCATCAGACACGGATATCCTTCAGAGGGGACTCACAGAAACTGATAGCTGGTGCCAGAGCCATGGCCTGAAGTTAAACGCCAAAAAATGTATAGTCATACCCTTCGGGAAAAACAAGGTAACCCCAAGCTACCATATAGGTGGCAATCCTCTAAGCACAGAAGAGGTTATCAGGGACCTGGGGACCCAGGTTGACAGTGGCCTTTCTTTTGACACTCACGTTGCTAAAGTGGTTAGAAAGACCTTCTACATTGCCCACCTGATTATGAAGGGATTCACATCCAGATCTAGTGAGGTCATTGTTCCCCTGTACTCTTCACTTATCAGACCAATGATCGAGTACAATGCCCCATTCAGGATGTATCTCACCTGACATCTGCAGCAATTGGAGAGATCCCAAAAGTCCCTCACCAAAAGGATAAAGGGACTCCAAAATCTGTCATATGCTGCCAGATTGAAGAAACTCCAGCTCTATTCAGTCGCATACCATCTGCTCAGAGGTGACATGTGCCTGACATACAAGGCCATGTCCAACCTGGAATTAATGGACATGCTCCACCTCAAAAAATCCAAATCCACCAGAACCACTAGAGCAAGCGACTTAAACGTTAGCACTGATATAAATAGGACGTGCTGGAGGGATAGATTTATCACTCAGAGACTCCCTATGCTGTGGAATAGAATCCTGGTCCATGTGAGGCAGAGCACCTCGCTGGCTCTGTTCAAGAGACATCTTGACCTGTGGATGGGAGATCGTAGGTTTACCCCGGGAATCATCTCTGTGTCACTGCTGGACAGAGGCACAACAAACTAATGGGCACAGTATTTTTTTCATATAAGGGGTGGCGTAAGCCACAAAACTCTGGGCTAGGCTTATAAATGCCTTAGGGCAGATAGCCTAGTATAAACCTATGAACCTATGAACCTATGTGGCATAAACTCTAGCAGCAGCTTGTTACAAATGTAGCAGACCATTTAATACTGTTTAAATGGACAGAAAAGCCTATTTATTTATTTATTTATTTAGTCATTGCTCTTCATGACAAATTTGGGTAGTTTAGATCTGGAAGAAAGTACCTGGCTTATGAACGGATTTTTTTTTTTTATCTTCTGCTCCTTAACTCTGAGTTGTGTAGTGCACACAAGGAAGAATGGACCAGATCAGTGAATGGGCTTTTTTGTTTTGTTTTACCTCCACAGTCTAAAGTTCCGGGGTGCTAGACTAGGAGATGGCACTGGGTGCCAAAAGAGCTGGTTACACCTCTGTCCTACAGCACCAGCTCCCCAAATTACCATAATATGGTAATGACCTTAGCTCTGGTATTATACAAAATTAATGTAGTTTTGTATGACTCACAGGCATGATAGCAGAGCACAACATAACAGAGAATACAGTGTAATGCACCTTACTAAATAGCTACCATAGAAGGCATACTGTACTATACTAAGCTGTTACTTCAGACTGTTTTGTGCAGTGCTTTCATTCCACACAGTGCTTCCCTTGCATACCTTTCAACCTCTTAATGCAAGAAATCTGGACAAAGTTTAAATTGATGGGGGGACAAAAGTCAAAAAATAGAAACAGATTTTAAATATTGCTCTTATGAACTTAGGAAGTTGCTAGGTAACAGTATTTGTGTCAGCATGCATTTTTTGAAGGATATGAAGTCTAAGACTCAAATGTGTGTCCTTATTTAGTGACTTCAGTCTTCAGTGATATGCCAGAAGTGCACAAATTTTACAAGGAACGCACAAAAAATATGAAGCAAAAATCTAGACATACTGTAAAGATCTCGACAATTGAGAGGTATGTTTCCCTGTCGGGATCTCTAATGTGCATAGTGCACCACTCAATATTACATATTGTGCGCCATCTAGAACTTAACGGACTTCTGCATATCAATCTGCATTATCGAGATCCATGTCTGTGAATCAGGACAATGGCAAGTAGCATAATAAACTTAGTACGCAGAATACATTTATGCAACTGTGCATTATATGTACGAATACCCTGATGTATTTCACATGCTTTTAACTTTACTGTCATAGTTTCAAGTTGTATACCTGAAGGTTCACTCTGTCTGTCATTCTGTCTGTCTCTCTGCTTAAAACAATAGTTTCTTGAATGTAAAATCTGATGTTCTCAATAGTCTGCCCCTTTAGCAGACATTTTTGATATCACTGAATTCTATCGCTTATAAATCAGCCAAGTCACCAAATTCACAAGTTATGCTTTGAAATTAAGTCACTGACAGATCCATTTATTTTCTGCTGAGCCTCTTAATTTCCAGTGAAAAACAAATGCCTCATGTATTGTACATACTGCTTTGCCTCACAGTGTGCCTGGAATTTATAATTCAGAAGTGCATTAATACCTCAGAGCTGTGGAATGTCATATATATAGTATTCTATACAAATCTTTTTATTTAAGAGCATTTTCTGTCAACAGGAAATGTTATGGAAAAGTTATAAACATGATGAATCAGAAAGAACACTAGCTTTTGTGTTAAGACCCTGCATCTACATTGCAGTATTAGCTCCAGTGCGGAACAATCTCATTATCAGCTCATATTTATGTCTCAGAATCACTGTTTACTGCTAGTGTTGATCAGCACTTTGTTGCAGTAGTTCACATTGGCAACCAGTGCCTTACACTGGCACAGGCATCTCTCCATTCACTCAGCTGCACACACATGCACACAGTAAAACACACACACACACACACACACACACACACACACACACACACACACACACACACACACACACACACACACACACACACACACACACACACACACTCTCACACACACACACACGCACACACGCACACACACGCACACACGCACACAAAATACCTTATGACTGTCTATGTCATCAGAACATCTCTGATGTCTCCTTTTTTTCTTACTTTCATAAATCACTGATGATTACAATCAGTTCCTTCTCCTCTCTAATGCCTATCTAAACCCTATCTCTCCTGTGCCTTGTTTGTATTTCTCTTATTCTTAACCTTGCTTTTATTCATTATTTCTCCTGCTTTCCATATCTAGTCAGCGTATTGCCTCTAACAAATACTTTTTCTCACCTCCACTCTCTTCCTCTCCTTCTGAATCACTGTTTGAATGTTCACTCTGACATTTGCTTTATGAGTGACTAATAAATTCTTGCGCTTATAACATGTCAACATGTTTCAATGCTACATCGTATTGTATTTATCTTGTTCTAATGATAGTAAATGTGTATGTGTATTAACATATGTATTTACAGTATATTGTAATATGATGTCAGTTTTCATGTATGCATATGCATTTTCTTGGAGCTTTTCCCCCTGGGCCTTCACTAAAAATGGATATAATTATCTAGTCGTACGTTCCCGGTAAACAAATGTCAATAAATTAATGAATGAATGAATTAATTAATTAATTAACAGTAGACATTAATATTTTACATTTAATATTATCCAATAAATGCATGTTAATGTAAAAGCTGCTAATCTAACAATTTCTAAATTTATAACAGGAATATCTAAACACCATTCCTGATTGTGTGTCTTTGTCCCACTATTAATTTTGGCTTTGTCTAAATTTCTTGCACTGCAAGGTTGAGAGGTATGCTTATATTTGCCCTATTCCCCTCCCATATAACTCATAAACTGCTGCAGGCATTAAATAATGTCTAAAATTCTTATTATATTGTAGTAATAAAAATGCTACATCAGTGTTGATGTTTACTCTGGCAGTGGTGCAGGGTTTGAAGCCTTTCTTCCCTCTTTGAACCCCAACCTCCAGTCTCATTGCTTAATTACATTAGCCCCATGATGTCTAGTGGTGCAGAGGACTAATACCCCATGTAGGAGATGGGGGATTAGTGTTGCCTTTAAGGACCACTATTTATAGCATCCCTGGAGTCTAATGGTCATCCCCCGACCCACATCATCTTTTTTTTTTTTTTTTTTTTTTTTTTATAAATAGATTCATAGATTATTACTAGGCTAATGACCTAGGGGGCTTTTCTAAGCCTAGCCACGTTATAAGCTGCCTCTGTTCATAAGGGACATGGGTGCCAGGCCCACTGTAAATTTTCTATTCCCCATCCACTGGTCTAGGTTGTGCTTAAACAGGGTAATAGACAAACTCAGCTTTGCATGGATGAAATGCCTGTTTCACAGGAGGAGCAGTCTCTGAGACACACATCTGTCTCTCCAGCATGTTCTATTTTAATCACAGACAAAGTTCATGTCCCTAGACCTTGTATTTCTGGTACCGTTTAATGATGATTATGCATCAGAATCATACTTGTGGGGTTTGCTTATGCCTTGTAAGCCAGACATAGATCACCCCTCAGCAATCTGTAGGAGACTGAGTAGAGGGAAAGAGATTTAAGGTTCTCTGTGTAAGGCAGGTTTGTTATGCCTTGCATTATTTGTGTAAGGAACCACTGAGGTCACTCTAGTTGTGCATATGCTTGGTGAGTACATACCGAAGTGAGCATTGTACCTTATAATCAGTCTGATAAGGGCAGAGTACAGTGTGATAATGACCACTTTGGGATAATCAGTCTGATAAGGGCAGAGTACAGTGTGATAATGACCACTTTAGGCCTAGATGCCATGCCCTTACTTATAAGCTGTGCAACATAAAAGGATTTCTTCACCACTGTGGCCACATGGTAGGCAAAGGGAATGCTGCTGTCTATGTGCGTACCCAGATCCCTGAACACTAGGCCAACTTTTATGGGTGTATTATCAACATGGGAATTATCTGGGATGGCTTACATCCCAAAGGGTACAATTATGCATTTCTTAGCATTGAGTTTAAGACCACAGCTTTGACACCATTTGTTAGTCAGAGATAGGCTCTTCTTGAAGAATGTTAGTGTCTGCAGGGAGTCAATGATAACCCCCAGCTTGCAATCACTGCAATCTTAGCCATAAACCTTCACCATTTGCTTCCACTTCAGAGAAATAGATTCCAAAAAGGAGTGCACTCAGTATCGAGCCCTTGGGGACTCTGTTAGTGACTGGCCCTTAGTGGAGGTGGCCCTAGGGGCTATTAATGAGCTAGTTGATTGATATTGTGATTCCACCAGGGTGGATTGTCTTTTGCGTCTGTCTTATTTTTAATACGAGTGGGTACATCTTGGCCTATACAGCTATTAATATGGCTGTACAAAAATTGTGTAAATAGCTCAGCATATGCTATTATGACATTTACTGTGCTTAGGGGTGCTTGGAATTTAGCCAAGGTTTCACGTAGTAGAGAGAATTTAGCCTTAGAATAGTTCCTAAAGGTTTTTGGTTTTGCTGGGTTCCTGGATTTAATTTTTATTTCAAGTAATACTGCCTTATAGTCAGATCTGACAAGCAAAGATATTACATTAGGTGAGGAACAATGGCCCTCCATGTTCATGATTACAAGGCCAGGATGTTTGTCCCCCTGATAGGAGAATAGACCAACTGTTCCAGGATGTTGATATTAACAAATTTAAGAATCACTGGGCTTGTGCATTATAAGTGATATAGGATTCTCATTCTATAGAGGGGTAGTTGGGATCCCCTATGAAGATCATATTGGGTTGAACGGTGAGGGACTCTAGTACATTGAGGTAGGTAGTATGGGTTTCCTGGGACATGAAAGGAGACCTACAGGTTACAAGGCTATAGTACGAGACCCTGTTTATGTTGAGTTACACACGTAACATACGAGTTCCAGTGGGTAATACACTTGAACTTTTCTGGATGTGAGGCTGTTTTTAATATAGACTGAGATTCCTTCACCATTTGTTCCCTACTTTGTAGTAGCTGGTCTAAACTTGTGAAAGGTATTATAACTTTGCACTACCGGGGTACTCTCCATGACATTAAACCATGCCTGCATTACTATTCAGGTGTCTACACTATCCAGGGAGAGGAATGCTTGCAGAGAGTGAAGTTTCTTGTTAAGACTTCTAGCATTGAGCAGTACCACATTCGCATATTCCTTTGTAGGTTCAATTAAGTTAGGAGATTTATCAGTTTAGCATTGCCTAAAAAGGCAGCATATGGGTGGAAAATGTCTTTGTCATTATCCAAAATCCTCAATGGGATAAATACAGACCATCCCTGACAAAGCAGCTTGGTCTGTCAACCATATCCTTCCAGGTTGTCAAAACTGTAACTCCCTTGGATTGACACCACAAGTTATGCCAATTGTTAAAAATCAGTCATTTAATGTTGGTAATGTGGAATAACCTTAGAGAAGGTAGTATGCTGCTGAGTGCTACAGTCATACCTGCCTGAGACATATATTCAGCAAGTTCAATCATATCTTGTTTCATATAGTCAGGGGAGGTATGTCTCAGGACATTAACACTGACATGGACTACGATAAAGTCATGCTAGTACTTGTGATTCAATTTCTAAATGCCTGTGTGACTTGATGGATCATGGCCCCAGAAAGTCAGCTACCTGTGACTCTCTCCTTATGCAGTCTGGTGAGGGGGGCATTGATGTGACTCACTATAGAATCACCAATGACCAGGAAATTTGGCTGTGCACTTGTTTGCCTTATGGGCTTAGCAGTAGAGGCACTGGATACAGTGCTACTATGTGTAGCTGTAGGTAGTGTTTTAATGGTGTGTTGTTTACGTGATGGTGTAGGACCCTTTTTTGATTGTGTTGTGCAGGAGGTCTTAGTGATTTAGGAAGGTTACCTGTTAGTGCCTCAGCATAAGTAGTTTTATGTGTAGGGTCTTTACCCTGTGCAGTAGGCATGGTGCAAGTGCCTCTACAGGATTAGTTTTGGTTGTATGAGAGAGATTTGCCTTTAGTGTTAAAGTGTATTTACACCTCTCACGTATTTTATCTCTGTTAAGAATTAGTGGGTTGTCAGTGTACATAAGGCAATTACTGTAATGCAATGCCTTAGAATAAGCATCTCGACCAAACTGGCCCCAGAAACAGAGTCAGGAAGTGCATATCCATAGCTGTTGATATACTAGGATGAAGTGATTGAAGTTTAAATATTGAATAGGTCAATAAAACAAGGAACTTGATAAGCAACTTTCAGCTATGCACAAACTAGATGCGCTAGTAGTTAAAACACTCTACACTGTAGATCCCCTTTACTCTCAGTAAAGTGGAACCAATGCAGTTCTCACTAAAGGCTGTAAAAAAGGTAAAAAAAAATGCAGATATTCAACACAGAAACACTCAATTAATGCAGCTTTGACAAGAACAATGTGAAAAACAAGTACCATAACAGTGGATATGGTATTGTCTTAGATTTTGGAGAGTTTAGCAGAAACCAGCAGCACTCTTCTTCTCAAGTAGAGTGGTTGTCAAATGCCTTGTAACTTGTAGGTTATGAGCCAAGCAACAGTGATGCTGAAACAGCAATGGAGATTTGATTTAAAAAAAAAGGCCTTGTGGCCAATCCAAAACAGCACGCTCATTTTTCCTTTACTCAGTCCAGGACCAGAAAATGCCTCGGGTTTCCTCTACACTCATTAAAGAAGAACCAAGGCAGTTCTGATTAAAAACTGTAAAATAGGTCAAAAAGTACAGATATTCCACACAGAAATGCTTAATTAATGCAGTGAGAAACAAGTGCTGAAACAGTGGGTATGATAACATAAGTCTTAGCTTTTGTAGAGTTTGGCAGAAACCAACAACATTCTTCTCAATTAGAGTGGTCACCAAACATCTCCAAATCCCTCAGGCACAGAGATTGAAATTTTAAACAAGCTCTAGGCAATCAAATAAACACACAATAAAACTTATACCAGCAGTTCTCAGCACAGAAGGGTGTAGGCTATTCTCTCCTGCCACAAGAGTGTAGACCATAAACCTTCCTAATGTAAAATAACTGGTATGGAGACCAAGTCTTAAACCAGAACAAAGATACTTAGAATAATAGGCACAAAAGCCTTCAGCAGCAATTCCAAGCTCAGAAGGGTGTAAGCTGCCTTTTCTCCGACAAGAGGTTAGACCACAGACCTTCCCAATGTAAAATAACTAGTTTAGAGCCCAAGTGCTTAAATCAGAACTAAGAGGTTTACATTGATAGTTACAATGTAATCAGGCTACTAACAAATAGTAGATAATGCAGTGGATTAAATGCAACAGAACACTAAAGACATGCAGTAAAAACCTAAAGTAAGAGTAATTGCAAATACAGTAAAAACAGCTGAATAAAGTGCATTGTTTTGTAGTAAGTGGGAAGGTAGGACACAGAAGATAATTTTAATTTGGGAGACTAAGGAGGTGGGGCTTCCCAGTTGATCTCTCAGTGCTTAGTAGAATAAGCTGCTGCAATGAGACTTGGAGGAGTGTACAAAGTCATATTTATAGTAGGGGGCAAGCAACTCAAAAGCCATCAAGTTAAAATGTTCAACAGGAGTAGGGTAGGTAGGTGGTAAAAATCAAATGCAAACAGAGATCAGCAATTGTCAGGCAAAGAACAAGGAGTCACACAGCACTAGAGCTAAATAAAGATACCAGTAAATAATATTTCTCAGCTCCTCCCATAAATTAGCTGGATTTTATTCACTGTTTGCAAACAAATTATTTTCTGACCCTAGCCATTACCTCTTGTTTGTTTGTGTCTTTCTGCTTTTCCCGGTTAGGGGTCGCTACAGCGGAACTCCGGTCTGCTAATGATTGGCAGTAGAGTTTTATGTGCTGGCTTGCCGGGCCTAATGCACAACCTTCAATGAAGGAACGCCCATTCACGCATGTCGCCACACAGAAGACGCTCTAACTGAGAATCGAACGGGCAACGTCTAAATGTGAGGTGACAATGCTACCGCAGCACCACCACCGCAGTATTAGCCAAGACCTCTTAAAACTCCAAAAAGAACAAAAAACAAAGCAAAACAAAAAAAAACGAAAACAAAATAAAACGTAATATCAGAGTAAAGATAAAAAATGGAAGTAACCAAACCATAAATTAATAACCAAACTCAAATGCAGACAGAGATCAGCGATAGTCAGGCAGAGAAGACAAGTCAGATAGCCAAATGCCCTAAAGGTACTTTGTTAAACTGTTCTCCCTGGTGTCTACTATTTCTCCGGATACCATTTGTGTTTCATTGCTATTCAGGCACAAGATATAGGGGTTCTCCCTGGTGTTTACTATTTCCCCTGATCAGTGTTATTGTTAAGACACAAGATGTAAGGATTATCTCTGCTATCTAGTGTTCTCTCTGTATCCAAGTTTTTTTTTTTAATTAAGTGCCATTAAGGCATAATATGTAGAGTATCCCTAGTATTCTGTGGTCCCCCTGACTGATGTTATATAAGGGCTGTTAATGCACAATAATATAAGGTTTCTCTGATGGCTAGTCACATATCTCTCAACCTCTTATAGGTTCATAGGTAGGTACTAGGCTATTGGCCCTAGGGCCTATATAAGCCTAGCCAAAAAGGTACCTTGGCTTTTGCCACCCAAGAAAATTATTTTTCTGTGCACCTGTTGAGCAGAGCCCCAGAGGTGATCCCTGGGGAGAATTTTCTATTTCCCATCCAATCATCAAGATTTTTCTTGAAGAGTGCTAATGAGGAGCTTTATTTGATATAGACAGGCAGTTTGTTCCAGAGTATGGGAAGTTTCTGGGACAGGAATCTATCCCTCTGGCATGTTCTGTTTATTGTGGTGACAAGGTTTAGGTCCCTAGAGCATGTAGCTCAGAGGGATTGGGATTTCTTTAAGTGGAGCATGTCCAACAGCTCTGGGTTTGACATAGCTTTGTTTGTTAGGCAGAGATCACCTCTGAGTAGGAGATATGCGACGGAGTAAAGCTGGAGTTTTTTGAGACGGTCTGTGTAGGGCATCTGTTTGAGGCCAGTAATCCTCTTTGTGAGGTATTTCTATGGTATTTCCAGTTGTTGTAGATGTCTTGTGACGTACATACCAAAAGGGGCGTTGTACTCTATAATGGGTCTAATGAGTGATGAGTAGAGGGGAACAATGACCTCTTTTTTCCTGGATGAGAAACCTTTTGTGATGAGGTGTGCCATGTAGAAGGATTTCCTGACTACTGTGGCAATGTGATTATCAAAGGAGAGACTACTGTTCACCTGTGTCCCAGTCTGACAAAGTCTGACATTATGGGATAACAAAGATCCAAAAATAGGGACAGGTTTTAAATATTGCTCCCATAAACTTAGAAAGTTGCTAGACTAACAAGGTATGTATTCATATTTATTTTTATTTTATTTTAGTTATCCAGGAAAGTCCAACTTGGAACAAAACTAATTTTACTACTGCTGCACTACTGCACTGTCCAAAATTCATTTTGTAAAGAATATGAAATTTGAAACTCAAATGTATAACACTATTTACTAATTTCATTACTGAGATCATCCCAGTGATTTGCCAGAAAACCAAATATGTTATGAGGAAGAGACAAAATTCTGAGGCAAACGTCTGGACAGCTGAGAAGTATGGCTAGCGGTTCCCCTGACCCACATCTTTAGAGTTATCCCTGGTGGCTAGTGGTACCCCTGACACAATATTGCAGGCCCTGCTCATTATTTTAGGGGTTTGTAGAAGTATGTTAGTTACCACACCCCCACACACACATGCATGCATTTCATAAACACCAACTCCCACCCCACCTGTTCACACTTGTGGACACCAAAACAGTCATCCATTCACTCCTACACAGACACGCACACAGACAAACACACACACACACACACACACACACACACACACACACACACACACACACACACACACACACACACACACACATTTAGATGCAGCCTCTCACATACAAACACTGACACACACCTTAACCCTACCTGGCCACAAAACTCCCCAGAAATTCTCTCTACCATGATGGATTAATAAGGCCTTTTGGCTGTGTTCATTGTCACAAGCAGCCAGGAGCAGCCATGCTAATTTGCACAGCTGATGGATTCAATGAATTGTTCGGCTGGATAAATGTCTTACTGCAGTCAGTTCCAGGGAAGAGCACATGGAAGCCTCTCCCCTTTAATGCCTCATTAGCATCTAGCATGGTTGTACAGAGACCACCACAATGATGCATGTCTTTGTGCAACAGTACTGTAATAGGGCTGTCTGGAAATACAAAAATGCTACTGCAAGGTGCATACCTCTTATACACCTCACGGTGACTTCTGAATTCAGTCTGAATTGCTATCATTAAAGTCTTTCATACAATAATAATAATGAGAACATTTACATTCCCTTTATCAGTACTGTGACGTTATATAATGCACAACATCCACAGTCATATTTTCCTTTAAGGTTTTATAAGTAACTTTTCATATCCTGGAATGTGGGAGCACTGCTGTTCATACAGAGATGAACTTTCACATGCCATAAGAAATCCATTTGTATATGCTTCTTTACTGAAACATTTATAAAATATGAAAATGATGTTGTTTGTATAATTAGCAGGGTAAATAACACCACATATCTTTCAAGATATACTATTTACAATACAAATATCAATGATAATTTTCTGTAACATTGGTTTTGAAAATATTACTGCATATACGGAAATATTAATATCCATATGGACATATTGCATATGTTTTATATTTACTATAAAACATCTAGCAATATATCCAGTGCACTGTACTATAGGTTGACAGTAACTTTGCAGTGTACTATAGGTTGACAGTAACGTTGCAGTGTACTATAGGTTGACAATAACGTTGCAGTGTACTATAGGTTGACAGTAACGTTGCAGTGTACTATAGGTTGACAGTAACGTTGCAGTGTACTATAGGTTGACAGTAACGTTGCAGTGTACTATAGGTTGACAGTAACGTTCTGATTTTGTCTTGCCACCATGACATGTCACACCATGCTCCTCAATGCATACAGCTTTCTCAGTTTTGACTAAGAAATAACACGTGACAAATAGTGATGTTTATTTCAGGGCATTCTAGATTAACATTAATAGTGTATTTTTTGTTACTTAAATGTTGCCCTTTCTTGTACTGCCTATTATTATTTGGAAACTCATTTTATTAAGGAACCCAGATCCAAAAAATACCAGGATGCCATAAGGAGGAATGGATGGTAAATGGAATAATATAAAAAGTTACAACAGGCATGAATAAGTTAGGTGCCTTAATTGCTTTGTCACCTGGAATGCCTACAGAAATACCGCACTTAAAGAACACAAGGCCTAAACAACAGTGAGATACAGCTCAAATACTGACTCCACATTTTCAATTTTCTGAGAGGTTTCTCTGCAGTTTTTAGAGATGTTCTTGGTTGCATGGCCATCAAGTCAAGACAAAAATTGAAGAAAGGAAGTGAAAATATGTTGGTGGTCCAGTGAGTACAAAACAAGATAAAAACAGAATGTTTGACTGAATTGTACAACTGTAAAGCACTTCAAGAATTTATAGAAGACTGACATCACCCCTGGTCACATGACACACACCCATTTATACCAAGGCTCCTAAGAGTATAATCCAGTGACTGCATATGTTGTATGTAACACTTTTTAAGTATTACTGAAAACAAAAGTCTCATAATCTATATTGCCTTATTTTATGTGTCATTCTATATATGCATAACATTCTTTAATAAAAATGTATGTTTACATTTACAGATAAATACCCATCCACCATTTTTACACTCTGATAGTTAAAGACAATCATCTTTACACCATAGAGTGCTAACAACCACAGTCACCCACTGATCGACCCTATAATGCCTTATGGCACCTGATATTCCCAGACTGACTCCCATCCAGGCACTAACCAGTCCCAGTTCTGTATAGCTTCTGGGATCAGATAAGATTGGAAACATTTAAGATCATTCATCCATAGGCTGAAAGTTGTGTTTAATTCAAGTATCTATGGATCTCAATGATTTCAGTCTTTACTGTTTTCCAAGAAGAACATATTTAGATATACCACCATCTTTCTTTATGTGCTTTTCCAGCTTTCCTGCTTCAATGACCCAATCTATAATGAGTCATATTTTTTCAGTCTTTTGATTCTGAAAAGTATAACCTATAATACCATAAAAAAAAATATTTTTCAGGTGGTAAGCTACCTTGCCCCTACAAGTGAGGTGCTTTGACCCCACTCCCCCTAACATATATGTATTAATACCACATGTGCACTTTAGTGGGTAAAAGTCACAAAAACAGTGCAATGCAGCACTGTTTCACAAAATATAAGTATTTCTGGTTTCAAAAAAAATGAGATTTAAAATAAATTACAGAAAAATGCATGATGAACGTACATTCATCGAAATGTAGATATGACATTTTTCCACCAATGTCATTTATTTCCTGGACTGATTCATTTCTGAAATACTCCAGACTTCTTTGCAAAGGCTCTTAAGTTATGACCTCTGAAGTAACCGTGCTACTATGGGTAAAGTATTAATTAATTGAACAGACATAGTAACGTCCTCCTTGTCTTTTTTAATGCAGTGGCTTGTAGGGCCCAGCATGCTGCTTGCATTTATCTTCATTCCCTGTCACTTATTTTTGCACCTTAAGGTCAAATTAAATGAATAACCCTAAATATCTACTGATATCATATTCATCTCTCAGACCACATATGCATTGTTCCTAAATTTTCATTTTCATGCAACAGACCCTTGGTCTCAAATTGTACATCTTCTGTGCAGCCTATTAACATCCTGTAGTATTTTATGCTCCATCTTGGAATGTCTACTATTAAACATTTTTGTACTAATTATACATAATATGCAATGAGCTTTTAAAGTAAAAATGAAAGGTACACAGATGAGTAAAGAACTTCATGTACAAATATCATTTATGTTTATGGTCAGCACAATATATTCCACAGCAAACTCAATTCCCATTAATAATAATCCAGGAAATGCAAAGAATGTTTTATTTATAATATGCTCAAATAACATTGATCACAGCTTTTCTAGTATAAAGCTTAACAAAGTTCCCACTGGTAATGGTCCAATATATTGGTTTTCAAGTTGCTTTCTCAATACATCTGCCAGCATCTCAGTTAATGGAAAACTTTTCAGTACATTATATAGCTGTATCAGCAACAAGGACAAGTTTCTTACCTAGTTTGCTCTGTTTGTGTAGTTAGAATCTTTCAGTTGCCTCTTCTGTGTCCCATTTGTAAGGCCACATCTCAGGGTGTCACAAAAGACTTGTGGTCTTACAGTCTGCTACCTTTTCAGGTAACCCGTTGTATTTATCCTCTCCTCTTTTCCCAAAAGTACTTTATTATGTCTAGATTGGACTTTGTGTCCCTAATACGATAGGCATGCCCCCCTTTATCCTTTGTCTTTCCTGTTGAGTTGTATACCAACACATTGTTTCCTAAATGTCATGTGCACCTATAGTATATTTTACCTTTCTCATATATCCTTAATAAGAACAGATTTAGCACCTGTAACCTCTCCATATGCTCCCTGCCCTGTGTTCCCTTTATTACCCATAGAGATGTTCTTTGTACTTCCTTAACTAGCCTGATATTCTTATTACTGTTTGCTCATCAGAAATGAATACAGCATTCTACCTGGAATCTGTCTGGGGATCTACAGGTGGAAAATACAGTTTCACTGTTCCTGGAGTCTATTTCTCTAAGGATAAAGCCATATACATTACTGGCCTTTGCTACAGCTTTCTAAGATTCTGCCGGGGGGGGGCATTGTACAGATTGAAAGTAAATTTAAACATAAAACATAAAATGCCAAGTAGTGCATAGTTAAAGCAAACCTTGAGTCAGAAATCCATAACAATAACAGAATATGTCAAGCCCAGCAACTGAAACAGTGTTACAGTAAATACACTTTGATCTGAGAACTAATGGGGGAATTCATTCATACAAATTGTGAATGCATAGTAGGTATGGCTAGTAAGGAGGCTTAACTGGAGCAGTCTTGGAACTAGTAGGGTATATGGCCACAGACCCCACATGGTGAAGCTCTCTCAAAATGTGTTACAGAGTTTCCCCTATTTTAAATTTTTTGTTGTAGAACACTATGATGCTTTATGGCTGCATTTGACAGATGCTCACATCTTTGTGACATTTCTGTAACAGAGCCACGTGAGTCACAGATTACAAAGTCTGTACTTTATAATATTGATAACATGCTGGAGAGGTATGTAGATTTGTTTGAGACTTTAAGATGTCCTCTTGCTGAGTCTGGTATAAAGCCATCACCTGAGGCAGTTACTGGGCTTTGTTCTCTATGCAGAATACTCATTGCACTTAAAGCTAAAGCTGAGTAAGGATTACTGCACACAAGGTCAAAAGGCAGAATAATCCAACAGATGGAACCAATGGAACATAGATTAATATAATGGTGAGTATTGTGAAACAAGATATGTTCAGAATATGTTTTAAGTCACAATGTCTTAACAAAAGGATCAAAAGAGAGAATCTTATTACAAACCAAGGTTTTTGTTTTTCAGATCAAATTGGTTGAAACCAATTCTGAAGTATACACCTCTAATATGCCCTTATGAAGGTATAGAATCTTGAAGCTACTCTGTGGGATCTTGTCAGCAGAGGAAATATTCCAGAGAATTGTAGCAAACATAGTAAACCGAATAGTTGTAGTGTTCAACATTATAGATGCTATTTTAGTCTTGGGTGCTACAAACAAAGCAGGAAAGAAAGGACAAATGTCAGCTCATGTCAACCACATAAAAAAAAACTCAAGGTACACAGCAGTTGTTTGTCTTTTGGCTTTTTCCTGGTAAGGGGAAGCCACAATGGAACTCCGGTCTGCTAAAGGTACATAGCAGTAAATCCAGCAAATAAAATGAAAACATTTCATCAGAATGAATGTTTTGAGTGTTATAACCTATATTCATCAATCCACTCTATGTATAGAATATAAATGATCAAAACAATTCTAATAAATCAGTTTACCTACGGGTGTTTACTGCAGTGGTGGTTGAGCGGCTGAAGTGAGAGAATTATGCACTTAGAGTGCAACTCATCTCATTAAAACCTTACATAGCAAAATTGTCTCCAAAGAGATTATATAACTCAGTTCAGATAAACTGTCATCACTCAGAATTGTAATCCTTTGTATTCTATCATGCTATCAATATCACCCTGCCTCAATGACATTACCTCAGTTTCCATAACTTGAAACATAAAACCACATTTTCTGCCATTTTTAAAACAATGCATCAACAAAGCATTCGTTGTTATGACACCTTTGATTTTAAGCATATGTTAATATGCATTTTAAACCTCCTACTACACTTTAAATGTAAAACGTGCTTGGCAAGTCACTAAATAAGTAACATTTTTTGGTCACAATCCACAAATTAATTTAAATAATATACATGCTTATTTCTAAAAAGTTCACAGCTAAAACATCTGTTATATATTTAAAAGACAAACAATTGCAACTTGGAAGGGTACTATTTCTAACAGAAACTTCATTATTGCCATATACATTTATAGTATAACATATCCTTTAAATTATATTTTTGCCTATCTTGCCCATGAAAAAAGAAAGCAAACTTTAATGTCATTTTTCCATTCTGAGTTCTAGTAACAGAATTGTCATCTGTGCAACCATTTCAGTTTGATAACAATAGCAACAAAACTAGAATGGGCCTTATCAAGCACAGCAATGCTATCAGCATCACCTTTCATCAAATTTCTAGAATTTTCTCACACAGGAACATCATCACTATGGCTAGTCTTATTCAATACATAAGAGTCACTGTGCTGATGCAGTCATTCATTGACTGAAGTACATGTGTTGTTTACTAAATCTGCATTATAAACTTGCAAAATAAAATCAGTAGGTGAACTTCTTAAACATTATCTAAATAAACATCTTCACAAGTTAGATGAGAATAACGGATAAGTGTAATGATCATGCATAAAAAGTTAATTGCAATAGGATAGTTTTCTTTATTTACTTCTTCTATACTTCCAGTCACAACACTGAATTAACATCAAAACATAAATAATTCAGAAAATCAGCTCGATCTATGCTATATTTATGAGTAAACTGTATATGAAGGATTGTGTTACAAATATAATTAACACTACTATTCGTTTCTTTCACTGTGCCCCCCACAAAGTATACTATCTACAAACTGATCATACATAATTAAGCTGTTACTGAACACATTGTTATTAAAGAAGTTATAATCATCGTTCCAGGTGCCGAACGCTAAATTTGCATATGTGCAAATGACAGTATTTCTAGTAAATACCACTACATTTTTTAACTGCCATTAAAAGTAGAGCTCATTCTAGTAAATACCACTACATTTTTTAACTGCCATTAAAAGTAGAGCTCATTGTTCTGTAGAGGTTAATAAACAAATACTATTAATATTTCTGTCACCACAAGTGCCATATTTTCCTGAAAGCTCAGATTACATCAACATCTGCACCATCCAGTACTGAAGTGAATAAAGATTAAATATCTATAGTGCCTAATGTAATACTGTAATCTAATTTTACATTTATCAGCCTCTTAATGTGCTGACAAAATCAGAAGTAGCCTTTCGTCAACTTCTCATATATCTCAAATGCTGTTTCAATACATTGTCTAAACTAATACTCACAACTTCTATTTGGTAACCTCTACTAGATACAATTATTCACAGGGTAAGTTTTTATGGATCCTTGTCACCTGTGATAAATCCTGAAAAACGTTACTACTAATGAGAAAATATAGAAAACAATTCCAGTAAATCAGCTTACCTATGGGTGTTCACTGCAGTGGTGGTAGAGTGGTTGAAGTGTGAGAATTTACTGTCGTGTTGAGTTTTGTTGCAATGTGTTGTATTGTGCAGGCCTGCAGAATGCTTTTCATGTTTTTTTACCTTTTCTTCAATGTGGCGTGACTGTAAAGTTGGTATATATAATTTTTTGGTATGTGGAGGACTTTTCTCTGAAAAAGAAGTTTTTTGTTTTTTGTTTTCAGAATTCTGTTTTCTGTATTTAATTTTTTATATATAATGAGACAATAAAAAAAATCATCAATAGATCATAAGTAAGCCCAAATAAATCAGCGTAAAACATACACACAACTCTTAATTCATCAATAAAATTATAATGATATTAATTTCTCTTAATGAGATGTCTACATAAATCTATTGCCCTACAATAGGTCACCAACAGCTTTCACTTAATAAATGCAATCCGTCAAAACTATGCCCCCACCTTTATCTATGGCACCTCTATCATATAATTCTGTCTCAGAGATTACAAAGCTTCTTTCTGTTTCATTGTCAAATTAAAATAATGACCATGAATGCTATGTTCAAAACATTGATGAAATTTATGCCCAACGACCTGTTCAAAAGTAACACTTATTGGATGATTTGGTTGGATCGAATGCTATGTTCAAAAAAATGATGAAATTTATGCCCAACGACCTGTTCAAAAGTAACACTTATTGGATGATTTGGTCGGATAGCATGCTAAGTCCACTTCCAAATTGTCAGAAAAGCATAATCTTAAATTACTATTTCTGGCAAGAGTTATAAGCTCATTTAACACTTGAGTTAATAAAAACTGCCGAGCAGAAATATAACTAAGCCTTCTGTCAGGTCATAACAGGGATATCAAACAGAGTTACCTCCTTTTCCTGGGTATACTTTGATCTTGCATGATGCCCTAGTCGGCCTCAATCTGAATCATGAATAGCCCCTTCCTCCTCATACTCTTCATCTGCCTTTACTCCCTGCCCTCCTTGAATTCTTTATGCAGCTTTCCCTTTCTTCAGATGATGAACTGGCATTTGTCATTCCTTTGAACTTGACTATTGGCCTGGATTAATCTTCTCTGTATTCGAGCTGGTTGTTGGAACATTTGGGCTACAAAGCAGGGGCATAAATCATATCACATCAAATTGTTGTGCAGGCTGATATCTCTTGGTTTGTTACTTGGGAAGGCTAAATGTCATATATGTGTCACTTTAAACAACATAGGACAAGTGATGACAAACAACAGTCTTCAACTGGATGCAAACGTGCAGCGGTGACTATGCAAAAAATTAAAAAGTCATCTGATGCCTTTCTTGGGAATAATACAGTATTGCTCAAAATGTATTCCTCACTGGCCAGATATCACAATGCCATTCAGAAATCTGCAAAGCATGATGCAGTATGATGTTGGTGAGTAGAAGAAAAAAATATTTTTTTTTGTTAAACAGATTAATGACTACACAACCAACTCTGAAATACTATGATGAGGCACAATACACAACACTACAAGCTGATGCAAGTCGGCATTGATATGCCACAATATGTCATGTGCAAATTGAGAAAGAAATGCTAAAATTAGTTTCTGGGTGTCAAAAGTTTCATGATGATATTGTAACATTGCAGCATGGTGTTACTAGGACTGCTTTTTGGGTGGTAGCGATGACCATGGCAAGTACCGGGTAAGACTGCTATGTACACTAAGGATTTGGGCTAGGCAGAATATTATGGGGAGTGTAGCAACAGCAAAAAGGATTGGGAAAAGTTTCAGTTAAATTAATGACATCTTGGTTTAGGTGCCTATTTTAGGCAGGTTCACTGACAATATGACAGAAGTCAGTACAAGTTAACAGCAGTTAGTGGAACCAACCGACTATTCCTAGATACAATCTAAGTTGTTTTCATGAGGAGAAAGATACACCAAGATCAAAGTGAACAGCTCCAAGATGGGGGGGGGGGGTCTCCACTTTTGTGCACTATCACTGCCATTCAAAGTCATGGTGATTGTGGTGCCAAATCTTATATTCCTGAATGTAATGATGACACAGTTATATTATTTAGTTCATCCAAGTGTTGAGCCATATTTTCCACAAAGGAGTGGTGCATCACAAATATCACTTGTTTATTCATTACGATATTGTCTAACAGACGTTTGTTTACTGAAGGCTTTACATCATTGGTTTGCATAAATTGCTATTCACCAGAAAATGTTTTTGCTTGTTTAAGATGCATATTTCACCCAAAGACACAAATGCTGTATTAATGTTTTTATTTCTGTGTCTGAAATTTCTACCTGCCTTAAATGTATATATAGCACATTACTTGAATACTGCCACTGCATGTCTTGTTAAAATCTGTTTAAAAGACATGCAATAATAAAATTGACACTGCACACCAATGGGAAATGTGTTGTAAGGGAGTTAACTATGGCTAGGCTTATAAATGCCATCGGGCAGATAGCCTAGTACCTACCTATGAACCTATGCAGGTTTAAGATGTCTTTGCAGAAAGCTCCTGCTCATCTGCAACATATGACATATGAACCTATGAACTTATGTTAATATAATTTTCTATGAGCATTAGTACCACTTGACAGAAGATGTCTAATAAGTGTTAATTTGCCTTCTGGTTATTTTTACCATTACTGCTTGCCAGACTGAGAACTGGTGAGAGAAGCCTGTATTGATTTGTTTTAATTTACATTCTGTTCTACTCATTAGGGTGAGATCTGGAAGAAGAGTCTCACAATTGTGTGCATTTTTATGACTGTGACCAAGAATCAAACCCCATGTGACTGCGCACCAATACTAGCCCAGAAAGGAGACGGAGAGAGAGTGAGAGAGTGAGAGAGAGAGAGAGAGAGAGAGAGAGAGAAAGAAAGAAAGAGATTGTATATCTAATTGTTGGTTGTAGTAAAATTTGAAGTTCAAAGTATTCCAGGCAGCCAAACTAAGAGCTGTGAGGGTGTCAGCAAGGATGGGTTGATATCATTATGTTGAAAATACTAAACAGTGAATCCCTATTCATCGAACTTAAAAAAACTGAAAGCTACATTCAGGGAATGATCACTTCCACAATTTTTTCCCCTGGGAAACGAACTGGGGGACCAACCTAGCAACCATCACAAGAACAACAAAATTTAAAACCCACCCAAGTGGGGGGCTGCAGACCCACACCCCACAACTAAATATACTAACTCTGAGACTGCACTATAGTAGGGAAAAGGGCACATTTCTGATGATGGCCAACCAGTTAGTTTCCCTATGAATAAATTAATGTTTTTGATGTATTGATATAGACCAAGCAAGGATTAATGCTGTAATGCATGAGGAGTTTATTTAAAGAATCTTTAAGTTGCACCTGTTTTTTCATTTCAGTTCCTTTTAGCAAAGATTTGCCAATTTTGTGTTTATTGTACATTTATTTAATGAAAGACAGTTTTGTTTTTTTCCTTATTTAGTACAATATGTATGGGAAAATAGCATATTGAAGTCTAACCATAGACCATTTCAACATACTTTTTATTTTGTATTTCTTAAACATGTTACAACACTGATGCACATCAACCATTTTCAGGCCCAGACCAGAAATTCTTTCTGGTTAAGTGACTTGTTCGGAGTCACACAGTAGATAAATGGAGACTGAGAGAACTGAACTCTGGACAACAGGAAACCGTTAATTAACATCTCATACCTTTAATCTTCTGCACTTACTGTCAAACAAGCAGGTTTAAGATGTCTTTGCAGAAAGCTCCTGCTCATCTGCAAAGAATGCTACTGTTTACAGATGTATGACCTGCATGTATAAGTCAGGGATACTTACATACATTGTGTTATACCCTCACAGAGCATACCTGAAAGCAAGGAGGTTATCTAAGACAAGGATATAGAGGTATTATTGACCATGTCATAGTTACATTTGAGTAATGAGAACATAACAGAGATGAAATATTACAGAAGATATGGTATAATGATATAACTCATTCACTCCGGAGCAGCTCAGGAAAAGCTGCCTGCTTAATTCCACCATAGGAACAACAGTGCAGCCTGAGCTCATTTTCAGAAAATCCATTTGTAATACCATACAGAAAACAAATGTTCATAACTCTTTAACTATAAGAGCTAGACTAAAAATGTAAACATGAAAGTTGTTCAGCAGACACTGACCTTTACAATGGTGCAAATGTTGATAGTGTATATCAAAGTCAAAGTGTTTGAAAGAAGGAAAATATCATTTGAGAAGAACAAAAAGAAAGGAACAACAAGGTGTGGTAGTTGTAGACAATGTACACACATTAATCAGGTGGAAGATACAATTCTTAAAAATGGTCTTAATAGTAAGGTTACATTTTGTAAAGGCAATTGTCGTAGTAGGATGTTAGTTTATTTAGCCATGTGTACTAAATGTCCCTCCTTCTATGTAGGTAAAACCGAGAGGGCACTTAGAGAGAGAATCTACGAACATACGAATGACATTAAGGTAAAAAAGGAGACTAGTGCCCTCTACAAACATTCTCTATTTTGTGAAGGTTTTACAGATTTTAAGTTTGCAATTTTAGAATTGATAAAAACAGACACCAGGGGAGGTGACACCAAGAACATCCTATTACAAAGGGAGATAAAGTGGCAGTTGAGACTTAAGTCCAATTATTTTCCTGGACTCAACGAATATATTAATATAAAAGCTATATTGATTGACAAAGCTGTCTCGGTTTGACCATTATCATTATTAATATTTAACAATATAATGATATATTGGACAAAAGGAGAATCAATTTTAGAACATTTGCATATTATATTTTCTTAAACATTTAATATATAATTTTTAATTTTTAATATGAAAATTTTTTAATATGAAAATTTTTTAATAAGTGTTTATTGTATTTTATATTACTTGGTTCACATTAATGTAAAAAGTTTTAAAGTTTAAAATTTATTGTGTACACTGTCTTGAAATTAACCAAATTATATTATTTTAGGTTGTCCTACAATTACAACAACTAAAATTTCTTTATACATTTCTTTGTAATATTGATTTGGAACACAGTTTACTTTTTTAGACCTTGCCAAATTATTTTTCTTTTTCTTTTTCAAAAAACATTTTAATTATACATCACAAAAAGAATTATTAAATTGTTTTTAATACACATTCACATGTTTATATTTAAATGTATATAACAATTAAACATACAATTTTAGCATAGCTGCACTTTATTATTTAGGTTTAAGAACATATAAAACATTAAGGGGTTAACCAAGCTGTGAGAACCCACTTTGCATAAAAAATGTTTTAATTTGATTCTTTTAATCAATTTATTAATTATTGAATAATTGTCGAGGTTAAAGAATTGTATAAAAATTAGAGGCACTATTGATTCTTTATTCTGATGAAGTCTGCTTTGAGCAGACGAAAGCGCTCAATGTGGTTGGATTTTATGCTTTGTTAATTAAAGACTTTTCCTGACTGTCTGAACGGAGCTTCGTTTTGTTATAGTTTGGTTACTATTTTACTTGTGCATGCCATAGTTACATTTGAGTAATGAGAACATAACAGAGATGAAATATTACAGAAGATATGGTATAATGATATAACTCATTCACTCCAGAGCAGCTCAGGAAAAGCTGCCTGCTTAATTCCACCATAGGAACAACAGTGCAGCCTGAGCTCATTTTCAGAAAATCCATTTGTAATACCATACAGAAAACAAATGTTCATAACTCTTTAACTATAAAAGCTAGACTAAAAATGTAAACATGAAAGTTGTTCAGCAGACACTGACCTTTCCAATGGTGCAAATGTTGATAGTGTATATCAAAGTCATTATTAAATATGTGGCAAGGAATGCTGATATTGTGCATATTTTTTACCTTTTTGGAAAAATAAAGCATAATATCTTGGTCAATGTACCATGCAGACCCATACAATTTGAATATAATTTGTTAATATGAATGTCAGCTTTAAAATGATATCTTAACCATTACTGTGTGATGTTGCTCTCTTGAGATATTCACAGAAATATGATTAATATATTATTTTTCATAATTGATAAATAAACAAAGCATAATATCTCATCACCTGTAACAGACAGAGCCTACATATCAGTATAGAAGTTGGACATCTGAATGTCAGCTTCAAAATGATGCATCATTTGTGTGATCACCATGCTCCCTTGCAAAGATATGGGCATAATAATGAAAAGTATTGTAAATTTATAATTTTCATAATCGTACAAGACTAAACAAACTGTGATATCTGTACATGTGTAGGGTGCACAGACACAGTTTTTCTACCATGTTGTAAGGAGTAACACTGTCTTCAAAATGAGGTATTACTTGGCACATTGACATGCTCCCTTGCAAAGTTATTTACCAAAATATGAAAAAAAAATCATAATTTCCATAATCTAATTCCAAACAAACTTTGATATCTGCACATGTCCAACATACAGGCACAATTATTTTACCATGTTTGAACCAGCAATACTGTCTTCAAAATGAGGTATTACTTGGCACATTCAGATGCTCCCCTGCAAAGTTATCTACCAAAATATGAAAAAAACTCATAATTTCCATAACCTAAGTCTGAAACAAACTTTGATATCTGCACATGAGTACAACATACAGGCACTAGTCTTTTCCCATGTTAGAACTATCAATACTGTCTTCACAATGAGGTATTACTTGGCACATTCAGATGTTCCCTTGTAAAGTTATTTACCAAAATATGAAAAAAAATCATAATTTTCATAACCCATGTCCGAAACAAACTTTGATATCTGCACATGTGTACAACATAGTGGCACAATTCTTTTACCATGTTAGAACTATCAGTACTGTCTTCAAAATGAGGTATTACTTAGCACATTCAGATGCTCCCTTGCAAAGTTATTTACCAAAATATGAAAAAGATCATAATTTCCATAACCTAAGTCTGAAACGAACTTTGATGTTGCATTCTTATTACAAATGTCTGTGCCACACCAAGGTAGCCAGCACTGGAAAAGGGACAATTACTCCACTGCCATTCATACCAAATCTACCAAAGCCAAATCTGTTGTACATTTGTCCTTCCAGGCCAAGGACAACCATAAGGCATTCCTGGGCTATGTCCACAACCTCAAATCATTAGACCATCTCCCAATCCCTTTAGAAAGAGATGATCCCTCACAGAGCCAGACACATAACTCATACAACTACAAACATGGAAAAACAGGTGGGGAAAAGACAATGGCAACACACACACACACACACACACACACACACACACACACACACACACACACACACACATATATATATACACACACACACACATATACACGTTTTATATATATATATATATATATATATATATCTATATGGGTTCATATGATTTGATCGAAAAGCCATTTGACTGAAAGTTCATTTGACTGAAAGTTCATTTAATCGACAAGGATTTGCCCCCTTCCCCAATGTTGTGCGACCCTGGAGTTGATATATATAGTTAGGGGGGGTGTGGGGGGCAAAGCCCCCCACCTAAAATCCTTGTCGATTAAATGAACTTTCAGTCAAATGAACTTTCAGTCAAATGGCTTTTCGATCAAATCATATGAACCCATATATATATATATATATATATATATATATATATATATATATATATATATATACATACACACACACACACACACACACACACATATATATATATATATATATATATATATATATATATATATATATATATATATATAGGTCAGGGGGTTAGGAGGCTAGGCAGTTGATGAAGAATGAGGCGGGGTTGCTTGCAATGACTCCAAGCAGAGAAAAAACACAACCTGGCTTTTGCAGTCATCAAAGTGGTAACGACTTCTACTTATGTGAATAACAATGACAGCAGCGGAGACTTTTCCCAGAAAAGTGATAATGACTCACTGCTATATTGTAACTGCACATATTGCTAATATGATAATGACCTTCCTTTCATTACTGCAAAGGTATGCATGCTGAGACACAGGTGATAATTGCTGCACATAACCTGTTGAGTAGGCATTCATTTTATTACATTGTGCAGCTGTTATGTAACACAGACTCTATCATCAGTAAGGAGAAGACCTGAGTCATCTAGTCAAATAGTATAACACTTAGATATTAATGAGCCCTTCCTCCCACCTAAATTCCACATATGACTGACAAAGCCAGGTGAAATGCACAAAAAAATATGGTAGCTCCATGTTGTCAGTAGTCACCTAGTGATAACCTTTATCTCACAGAGGCAGTATAATCATAAATAGAGTAATACAAGCAGAAGTGATAATCACAAATAGAATAATAGAAGCAGAAGTGATGTAACCCAACGTAATTTGCAGACTGACTTTCTATATGTCCCCGTAACCCCTCCAGTTGTTTGCATTCTGTATGCACAGGCAACAAAATGACACAAATTGCCCCAGCAGTCACTTCAGCAGTGAGACCATGTATGCAAAAGCACTTCCCTGATGCACAATGAATTATTTCCCCAAGCAACATCCTCATAGTTATGAGTCTAATTATGGTGGCTGCTGCCAGAAAAGCAATTACTAGAAAATGGAAATCTAAGTCTAGACCAACTTTATAAGTAGTAGTGAATATAGTAACAGAGATAAAACAACTGGAACTGGGATCTTTAGGAAAAGGGATGGAGCAAACTACAGAGGAAAAAAATGGGAATGTTTACAACTACAGTTGTTTCAATGCTGTTTTTGATGCATACTGTTTGCAACTAAAGTGATATGATGTATGTTTTTCATTTATATAAATGTAAGATTGCTTTTGTTATATGTGTAAGCTCAATAAAGATGTTTGGAAAAAAAAACTGAAATGCTTGGCATTATTGGGCATTAGGAAACCGACAAAAGTCCATGTCCCTAACTCTTACAATCCTAAGTCACAGTCTGCATAAGGACTGCAAATTCTAGTGGGTTTTATAATCAACAATCTATGTCTTGAAGGAGATTACCTGACAAGTCTCTTCTATGCCCTGACAGCTGTTGTGTGTAGCAACTAAGAGATCTACGCCTGTATAGTAATCTGTATGTTCAGTCTCGGGGACTTGCTGGTACCAACAAGCAAGTATGAACCTAAACCCCACCACAACTTCCTGCCAGGGACTATATATTACTGTAAGGAAGGCAAACAATTTCCCTCAGAATAGTTGAAGTGATGATCTATCACCTTATCCCACTCCTTCATGCCCTGTGTCTTTCTCTCTCATCTCTTTTAATTCCTAGTTATTGGAGGCATAGTCAGGTAATTAGGAACAAGACTCCTAATGCCAGTTGGCCAGGTACTCACAACAATTTTATCTGTGTTTGTTAACTGTCACAGTCTTCTAGACAAGCCCACTTTACAGGGGTCTCACAAAAAGATTTCTGCACAAAGCAGAATGCTAACTGAAACATGTATATTGCCCCAAAGTTAGTGGAATGTTAAACAAAAGGGTTGTACAGGATGTTACCCATTAGAGTTGTACATATATAATATTGAAAACAAAATTGATTATAATCCTCAGTGATTTACCAGAAAATACTACTTATTCCAAAGGACAGGAGCGATCAGGTTATAGGCGCACTAACAAGTGTGCATCCCTGATGAATAAAAGATATCAAACTGGAATGTCTGGCAGCATTGGCTGACAATAATCTATAGTGATTCATGCAAAGGCTTAATAATATTATGAAGGTTGGCAAAAATAAAAAGGCACATCCCAGTCCCATCAGGTGTGCCCCAACATGCATTTCCTGAGCAAGAATTAATCAGCTCTAATGTCTGGCATTATTGACTTGCTATTATCTTCAGAGATTTACCAGAAAATCTCTATTATTGGGAGAGGCAGAAACAAATTGTGTACCTGTGCACTTACATACATTTCCTAAAATAATCAGAAATGTCAGACTCTGATGGCTGCCATTAATGCCTATCAATATCAGTGTTCAGTGATCAATATGAAGAGCAGTAATTTAACAAGAAATTAGTTACGTGTAACAATAGTCAGAAAAATAATAATACTAACAAGTCAGTAATAGTACAGCATTTAGATAGTGAGCACTTCCTCCCAGCTAAATTCCACAAGTGACTGACAAAGCCAAGGACAGGAGACTTCCATAAGAAATTGATTCTAATGTATTTTGCTAGACTTAGAGGCCTACGTAGGCAACGGAAGATATGCAATGTAAAAAACCAGAAAGTAGTAACACAATACTTTGCAGGTCGAAATCCAACTGAAACGTCCAGCAGAACCAAGTACTGGCAAGAAATAATGGAAGTAATAGTCACATCATGTTTCCTTTGTATACTGCACCCTTCGATTAAAAGTTTGACCAGCTACTTTGCAGACAGGGACTAACGGTGGTTATGTACCACAAGGCTGGTCAAACAGGACAATGAACTTCAGCTTCTCCATCTTCAAAGTATCATAAGCCAAATCCCATAGCACTGACTTGCAAGCTATAGGTCCCTCTCTATGACCCAGAAAGCCCATGTATTATTGGAAACACTCACTATCCAACCCAACACCATCAAGTACAGAACTACCTCAAAAAAGCAATCCCCCCTGGTGGAATCACAACATCAGTAGGTTATATAACAGAAGGAAGAAACTCATGGCAAAAACTAGGTGGTGGAGAACCCAGCAAGAAAAAAGCCATCTCAAACTGCACAAACAGATCTGAAGACAAATAAAATCTACCAAAGCCAAATCTGAGATACATATATCCACAACCTGAAATGAACCACTGCCAGAAATGCTCTCCATAAAGGGCTATCACAGACAAATAACTGACATCTGAACCATGGACTAACAGTAAATGACAAGAAATACCTAACAGTACCCCCCCCCAGGAGGTCATCCAGCCCTTGTAACTGTCATATTGACACCACCTCCCTAACAGTTGACTCAGTAGTCAGGGACCTGGGGGCACATGCAGACATTAATCTAGCCTTTGACCATCACATGTTTATACTAGTGAGGAAATCATTCTATACTTTGCAACGTACTAACAAAAGGTACCACATGTATGTCCAAGAAAGAAGTAAGTTATATCTGTTATACAAAATGGCATCACTTGTTAGAGCTGCTTTTACATTTATACTTTTGAACACTTTTCCAGTATGCAATGAAACAAACCATATAGACCAATCATGACAAAACTGCCCCCAAGTCAGGAAATTACAACTATAACAGGGCACACAAACTTGTGTCATTGTGATCCACAATATCATGGCACTCAAACTTCTGTCATTGCAACACACCAATGTCACAAAGAATAAAGAAATACAAGTTTCCATTTTATTTTTGGGTCATTCTTTTTGTAGTTGCAAACATGTGCCACTGCAGCATTATTGAGGAACATTGCACAAAACCGAAAAAGGTAAACCAAGTAACTGATTTCTATTACTATTTACAGCTGTAAGAATGCACTGCCCAATTCTTCAGCCATACGTGCAATCTTGAAACCTTGTGTCATCACATTACAGTTTCACACTAACAGTACCAGCCTTTATCCCTGAAATGAGTTGTTTGCCCCACTGGACAATAGGACGTTTTGATGAATACCTGTACAACTGAGCACTTATTCTATCAATTATAGGATAAGCTTACTGCAATACTATTCTCATTAATTTTTACATTTTATCGGGAATAAATGCAAAAGAAATTGTAACTTGATAAATGCCAAAACTGTGCTTATGTGCTTATATGTAACTTTGTACCGGCAGCATTCTCAATGGAAGTGCAAGGCAAAAGGCTGTAAAGACTGCAGGGCAAGCTTCATAAGTAGACTGGAGGACACTGTTGCTCGACTTTGAATTCAAAAGACAGAAATGCACATAACCCATCTGCCAGTAGTTAGACTGTAAGACTAGTTAGACTTAAGCTTTAAAGCAGAACCTATGATTCCAAAATCCCATATCCAATCACAACTAAGGTTGTCTGAGAGCTAAAAATGCTGATCAAAAAGTTGAAAACAAGAACACATCTGTATAACTAGAAGGGGAAAAAATTAAATTTTAACAAACCAAAAATAAGACAACACTTCAGAGATATGTCTGAAAGAAACAAAAATAAACTCTGAGCAGCCATCAAACTATCCCACGGACAAAAAAAGACAAACTATCTTCTACAAGCACCATCTCCTACTAACTCTGCCATGCCCATCATAGTAAACGAGAGTCTGGACATACATATATATTCATAGCTGTCTAGCACTAGAAGTAATGATGTCATATCTGGACATTCAATATACTCTCAGCCTTTTAAGAACATAATCCATAAATTTATCAGGTTTGCAAAAACACAATGTATATTTTAGCACAGCACAAAGAATCATACCTGCCCAATTCTTTGCCCACTAGCTAGTAATTGCTACTAAAGGATACTATGTGGGCCGGCTCTGCACCTTAGTTACTATTCCGTTTCTGTCCATCATTGTTCCTAGATGACCTTATACAAGTAAATATCAAACAACTCTAAAAAAACAAAAACACAGGGAAAAGTCGCTCAGATTAACAAATTATGTCATGAGGTGGGACAGAATAGCAGACGTAGGTGCCGATGGAACTGCTTGCACAATGTAAGAAACGCTTAGAAGTTTGCTTTGACTCCGATTATTAACTGCTACTGGTCCTCCACTCACAACAGAAATTAGAAATACGTTGAAAAGTTCACAACTACAACAGTGAATTAAAATCCTTCTGAAGAAGTCCAAAATTCTATCCTGCACGGCCACAATGCACACACGAGAAGCAATTTCACAAAATGAAAAGTCGGTCATAGAGATTACAAAGATTCAAACTTCCCACTGGATTGTATTTTATACTGTCCCGAATATGATGGGATGACAAGAACCATGCATACGTTCACTGCTCAATAACCACTCACTTCACTCTCTGGTACTGCAAGACCTTTGTGGGCAGGGACAAGTGGTCTCACAGGAGAGGCTTTACCCTCCCAATAACTGCATTTATCAGTAACTTACAATGTTCAAGTACAAAAGGGGAGAATGCAGAAGCTGCTGTCACCCAGACTCCCGTGCTCTATTCGGACAGTTTACTATTCGAGCCCCCAGGTCTGAGCTCCCACGTGCAATCACAGAAAAAATAAGCTACCATTACATTATTTTAGATTAGAGTAATATAGCATTGTTATGAGTAGAGGACGTCTATACTATGTGTTGTAAAGCTAAATAGTTTGTTGTAAAGGGGAATGTGTAGTTAGGTGGATATGTTGCCTCTGTGTGCCAAGTAACTGTCATTTTCTAATGTTAGTCTTTGCCAGTAATTCACAGTCAACTAAAAAGGAGAGCTGAGAAACAATGCTCAGTAGTTTTAAAACAAAAAAACGACCAAAAAGGAGCTAGTTAACTCAGATTTATTAACGGAAGTTATGGAGTTAAACTTTAAAACAAAAAATTACCCAAAAACAGCTAGCTAACTCCGATTTAATAACGGAAGTTACGGAGATAAAAAATTTAGTAAGACAATGTAGATCATGTACGCATCCGATTGGCTGACACCGCTTCATTTAGGAAACAGATAGACTCGACTTTACTGCAATCATAAGTGAAAATAGGGAGCATTTTAACCATATTTACTTATAAAAGTCCAATAGGACCATTAGGTAACTCCACTCTAAATCCAAAGTTGAGAAAGTAACTGACAACATTCAGTTACTTTCTCAACTTATTTTTCAACAACCGCTTCGAATTAAGGCTGTAAACATACTTGTGCTGCTGGAAGGCACTCGGGGTTAACATGATGGAATTCGATGCCAACCAGTTACTTTCCCTATGAATAAATTTATGTTTTCGATGTATTGATATAGACCGAGCAAGGATTAATGCTGTAATACATAAGAGGAGTTTATTTAAAGAATCTTTAAGTTGCACCTGTTTTTTCATTTCAGTTTCTTTTAGCAAAGATTTGCCAATTTTGTGTTTATTGTACATTTATTTAATGAAAGACAGTTTTGTTTTTTTCCTTATTTAGTACAATATGTATGGGAAAATAGTACACTGAAGTATAACCATAGACCATTTCAACATACTTTTTATTTTGTATTTCTTAAACATGTTACAACACTGATCCACATTGACCATTTTCAGGCCCAGACCAGAAATTCTTTCTGGTTAAGTGACTTGCTCGGAGTCACACAGTAGATAAATGGAGACTGAGAGAACTGAACTCTGGACAACAGGAAACCGTTAATTAACATCTAATATCTTCAATCTTCTGCACTTACTGTCAAACAAGCAGGTTTAAGATGTCTTTGCAGAAAGCTCCTGCTCATCTGCAAAGAATGCTACTGTTTACAGATGTATGACCTGCATGTATAAGTCAGGGATACTTGCATACATTGTTTTATACCCTCACAGAGCATACCTGAAAGCAATGAGGTTCTCTAAGGCAAGGATATAGAGGTATTATTGACCTTGTCATAGTTACATTTGAGTAATGAGAACATAACAGAGATGAAATATTACAGAAGATATGGTATAATGATATAATCACTGTCAAATGTCATCATGATAGGATGCTTGGATAGATCAGAGTTACATCCCTTAGTCAGCCATATTTGCAGTTACAGATGATTTATTATAAGAAATGAGGACTGATGCTAATGGGTGATAAGGTAATTATTCCTACACAGCTACATAACCAGATGTTGATGAAATGAGTCACACCGATATATAACAAAGTGCAAAGAAAGGGCATGTTATATCATATATTAGTGTAACAGGCCTGTGTGCATTCAGCAACTGATTCATAACTCGGAAATATGCAGCAGGTCTAAAAAACTATAACAAAAAGAGGAGCTAACTCTATACAAAATTCCTTCATTGTAATGGGTCATTGATTTGTTTCAGTGCAACAGTTGTATTTAGTCCATTGAGAGACATCACTACATAATCAGTGATAATGGTGTAAAAGGTGGATATTTTCAA
Source organism: Protopterus annectens (assembly GCF_019279795.1). Lineage (NCBI taxonomy): Eukaryota > Metazoa > Chordata > Ceratodontiformes > Protopteridae > Protopterus > Protopterus annectens. Next base: position 1,817,261,180 of record NC_056743.1, read on the forward strand.
GATAAGAACTACCACAGCAGGTAGTGTCAGGCAATAGTCAAGAATGAATGTTTGAAGAATTTCAAATCTTTGCTAAGGCAGGGGTTTTCACACATATTACTCTGAGTTCACAGAACCCCCAGTCAAATGATCTGGTCGATAATGATAAAGACCAGATCGTTAAAAATATTCTCAGGAAGTGTGACTATTCAGGTCAGACTGAGTGCTATTTGGCCTATTGAGTCAGCAGGACTCTTACTTGCACAACTCCTTCTGGGCAGAAGACTGAAGATGAAACTTCCACTTGTATTCTATGGCTAGTTACAGGCAGTAGACACATTGTATGGACTTACTGTAGAACAGACAACTAATACAGAAGCTGGTTATGATAAAACTGCAAAGACGTGGGTGCTTAGAAAATATGGGTGGGCAAGGGAGGTCCAAGAGTCTGGTATAGGACATAAATTTCCACTTAAAGCCACCGTGACTGCTCAGGCAAATCAATCAAGATGGTGCAAATTCAAGGTGATGATATACAATTCCATAAGTGAAAAAAATCTCCATTCAGAGTGGTTTCCAGATGTGTTGTCATGAAAAAGACATAGGTGAGATAAATCAGGGCTCAAAAAAAGACTTAAGAAAGTTATTTCCATAAACGTCACCTCCTTCTATATCCAGTCTAGGAGCAAGTCTGGGCAGGCTGAATTCCACATCAGAACGGTTTCAAACTATGGATATGAAATTTTAATTATCTGAGTGGTGATTGTCGGATTAAAGTAATTCTCGAGTAAGCCACTGAGTGTTAATATTCAAGGTGTAGATCCTCATTAAAAAGCTTGTTTGAGATACGGAAAGTGCAATGCTCATGATGTGATTCAGTGCATGAAAATTTTGTTGTAATTGAATACAACTTTTGGAGGTATGGTTGCAGAACTGTTACTATTAACCATGGTATAATAGTTTCAGGTAGGCATTTAGCTTCAGTAAAATTGGGGTAACATATACTATGTATGTGAACAAATGCCATAGCTTTAAGGAAGTAAATAAGCTGAGGGATAAATACTAAAATGAAATCATCTTTCTGTATGCCTGTTGTTCAGTACTGATTTGCACAAGAATATTATTATATCCAAGTATCACAATCCCTTTTTGAGGCAATACCTTTTGAACTGAAAAAGAGTTTCTACGCATAGAAGAGATTATAGTTCTGTGATGCTTTGTGCTGGAAATGAGATTTAAACAGTATGCAGATGGTTAAAAAATGTAGCAGATTCTTTTATCGCAGTGTTCTTTAATCAATCCCATGAGCAACATTTTATGAAAGCTTCTATTTTGCTGTGCTCTTTCCTTTGGTTCTAAATGTTAATGCAATCCAAATGATATTACTTGGGCATCTTAGGCCTTTATTAAATAAACTGCCTGGGTGACTTTTCATATGGCATTGCACTTCTGATTAATGTCACTGTGATGTCCTAGATTATTACTGTGATAACACTTAACTTGGCATTTTTGTAAAGATTAAAGAAGACACCACCCAAACCTCAAAACAGTGAATAAACTGAAATCATGTATTAATTTATTCACTCACATGCCTTTTTAAACCAATTCCTGGCAATATCTTCAATGCAGTAATTTAATTCTATATCCTAACTGATGTGAACTAATCTAAGAGGACTTTGCAGAAACACTGGTTTAGGCAGAAAAATATATCTGTATTTTTGATGTTTTTTTTTCAAAATTAAGCTTTTTTCTTCCTTGTATAACCATTTCCATTTCTTAATATGAAATTGTATTCAAACATCACAGGATCAAGGAAATGGCCTTGCAGTTTTGTCATTAAAGAGAAGAGCAGGGTGTGCTTGTCTACACCTCCAGCAGCATGTGCGTGTATGACATGGAACTTCCCTTCATATGGGAAGGACATTACTTATCAAAGAGCTACTTATCTGCATCTATATTTCTCTCTGCTTCAGGTTCCTTAGAAGAAATGCTGGTGTGTATCTTACTGAATAATATCTAGGTCCTTCTGTATTAACATACCTCCAGAGCAAACACTTTATGGCTCTTTGTAAAGTCAAGTAAGCAATTGTCTTGCTAAGTGCTGTGTTCATAAACAGGAATAGAGTCTAAGTGTATCTCACAAAAGCATAGCCAGCACAATAAAGCAAAGGAGAAATTCATAAACATACTATTCATCTGATATGGGAAAATAGCACAGAATGCATTTTAATATGTAATAATATAACATCTATTTCTGTTAGTACAATGCATTAGACTGTTTCTGCAGGTTCCAAAATGAACTGTAACAGCTAGTCCTGGAGTTCACAGTCACTGACTTGACACGAGGTCCAGAGTGAGTCCTGGCATTCTGAAAGCCTGAGGGGGCATGTTAGAGCTTTGTAACATGTGACCTACTGTTCACAGACCTCGTATTCTTCAACCAGTTTGCAGATCACAGAGACACTAGAAGATAGCTGTTACATATGAAGTTAAAGTGACCACGGCTCAAGCGCTGTACTCATACATCTGTTGGTGATTTATTAAATGGCTTCTATGCTTGTTAACTGTGACACTGAACATGGTAATTTTAGCTAGAACAGGTCTACTACAGATATATCAGGAGCTATTGTCATCCACATCTATGAACAATGCAGATCTTTTCTCAGTCATTGTTCTTACACAGATGTGGCACAGATTACTTGACTTGGTTATATGACATTTACTTTAAATTTATAAGTAACTTGCTTCCTCAAAAAAGATTGTTATGAAGGTAAAATGAGTAATAGGAAAAGAGTCAAGTTGTTTTTTTTTTTATTTACTCTGATTCATAAACTGCGATCTGCAGTATTGTTTGTACGAGCAGTTCATCTAAATTGTTTATTGGTTACCATCTTGTCGTCCTTGAAGTGACAGAGTGATGTGCCATGCATGAAGAGTTTGTAGTATGTCTGCAAAGAAAGTGTTCAGTGCAATTTGCAGATACTTTAGCACAAGAGGCAATGAAAAAGGGATAAGTAGAAATAAGTACTCCAGACTGGGGAAAAAATAACTATCTCCCTCAATTAGCACTCTACTTGCTTTTTCATTAAGGAATTTAGTAGATCTATAATAATTTTAATGTTTTTGTTTTGCTGATTGATTTATTTATTGATGTATTTATTTATTTATTTATTTATGTATGTATTTATTTGATGCACAATGAAAATGTAGGGCTAGCCTTAGCACTTGTGGGACCTAATTTGGACCATTTTGTTTTGTTCCTCAAATTAGTGTTTGAGGTATGTAAGACTGGTGATTGGCACCAGTTATCAGATCGGTCAGGTACAATGCAGATTACACACAAGTGATATTTGTCTAAATCTAGTATGTGATACAACAGCAAGGAGAAAGTGGTACTGGCAGAGCAGAAGCACAGGTAAAGCAGGGGGATGGAGGGTTGGCTGCTCTAGCTGCAAACTCTTATGAGGGCATGATGGGTAATATGAAAGCAAAGTACTGAAGTACCTGCATTGCTGATTTCTTGTTTTATTCAGTAGTAAAATGATGATATTATGATGCAGTGACATAAACAGCTAAGGCTGGTTATTGAACAAATAGGTAGATTGGAATGATTTGAATGTTTCTGGAGGAGATTTTGATTTTTTTTTTTTTGGACCTCAACTTTGGTTTGGGGCTGCACTAGTGTAGGGCAGTGCCTATGGCATACATTTCTGTGGCTACTACTCTGAGACAGAGTATTACATCTCTCAACTGCCAGATTGTTTCTTAGTGGACAGACAAATCATACAGGCATTGTCACTGGCTTACACATGCAAGATTGGGAGGAATGTATGTGTTTTTCTGTACAAGTGGACGTGGAATGCATGTAAAGCTGTCCTAATACTACCTGAAGGTACCTTTCAGAGATAAAAAGGAAGCACACTGGATATATCATAGGTATTAATATACAGCATACTCAGGTGGGAGGTTTGTATAATGGTTAAGGTGTTTACCTTACAGACACAAGGTGCAGGGTTTGATTCTGATATGTGGTAATTGGCTAGGCTTAAAATGGCCCACAAAGGCAGTTACTCTAGTACTAACCTATGAACCCTCAGTGATACACTACTCATACATATGAATAAGCATATTGGGAGAGTTAAACCACGATGTGTGGCTATTATGACAACGTCCACCCTCTTGAACTACAGGACTGCATATGCATTATAATAAAGGCCCCACCCTATGTTCATGGATATTGCTATGTCAATAGAAAGAACTGCCATTCTATAAATTACCAGGTAGTGTTTTCTGCATAGTGAAATTCTGCACAGTCATATAACTTGTAAGTACAAGCATGGTGTCTATATGATTAACGTATGGTGAAAGATAGGATGTACACCTGTTTCACCACCTCATATGTTCATACTGTGTTTCAGGTGATGCAGGATGCCCAGTGGAGCCCTGGTTGATGACATACAAAAGGAAAACACATAGTACTGGGAATATGCAGTCTAACACCCAATGTGCGCAAACATGGAACATCATAGACCATGTTTTTGGCCTGCTGGAAGCATGATTCCAATGTCTAGATATGTCTAGTGGGGTGAGCAGTGTAATATTTCCCTACCACACCATACAAGCTATTTGTAGCATGCTATATACTACATAAGATGATTACAAGGATACATGCAGGCCGGCCAACCATCTACACTTATAGCAGTCACTACACCAATATCATTCAGTGCTGGGTGACAGCAGTCATGATGTCATACCCTCTCCCCCAGACAGTAGGAGGGACATTTTATGACAATGTAGTTGAAACAGCAGCATCTAGTCAAGTTCTAATGGTGTTAATAAGAAAAAAACAATGTATGGAGATAACCTTGTTTAACATAAACAAATAACCAAAAAAAATGCAGGGAACATATTCTGTCCACTTGCAAAAATCAATTCCTTCAAAACACAAGTAACAGCATATGGAAACTGTGCAATGCTTCTTAAAAAAGTTAAGCACCTTTGTCCACCATTTCCTCATGGACTTCATCAGACCTTTTTTTTAAATGCTGATCCAACCACTTAAATACAGCAATGAAAATGGTCATGTGATTAAAACAACCAATGATTTTCAACCAAAAAACATTATAATATTAAACATAGGTAAAATCAAAATTGATTATAAAACATCCATAGTAAAACTCTCAAAAATTATAGCTTAGCAGCCTCCAACTTCAAAATTCTGCTTATGGAAATAGCATCATTTATTCTGGATTCATTAGTAGCATTTAATTTAATTTGCCATAGTAGCTCCCTGTATTCAACCTTTAACTCCCAGGAGCCTCCCCTGAGGTTGACTGGGACTTTTTCTAATACAAAAAAATAAAACATTTTACTATATTTACATATCAACTCATGCTTTTAAAGTGAATTATTAATATTACCATTATTTAAATTGTAATAATGTTCATATATTTTTGTCTTCAATGCACAGTCTTATTCACATAATATGCATGACAAAAATCACAAAATGCTAAGTAAACTACTCCAGAAGTATTACAATAATTATACCCATTTATATTAAACTCATTATTAAAATATTTTAGTTTAAATATACAAGTATAGCATTATAGTAAAACCAAACCTTCAAATAGAATAACCCTAGAGCCACAGTCCAAGGAACTTCCCAAACAAGATATAAAGTATAAAAAAGGATGTTTTTGAGGATGACAGTCAACTACTCCCACCCCAACAACCTGCAACCAACAATGCCCTGAGGACATTGCAAATATATTTAATAGTTTCTTCACAGAAACCATTTGATCCCTGGCTAACCAACTTAACTAATTGACAACCACCTCCCCTATCCCAAGCCAAAATAATGCTACAGCTACCTTGTCCTCCTCCTTTACCTTTCATCCTGTGTCCACATCAACAATTAGATCTATACTTAATAAGCTAAAACACAGCACCTAGCAGCTGATCTTCTTCCTGCAGAGTATCTGCAAAAAGCAGCAGATGCCATTGCTTACCCCATCTCCATTATCATTAACCGTACCTTGTCTGAAGCCACCATCCCCACTATTTGGAAAATATCCCATATTATTCCTCTCCACAAAGGAGGCAGCTCACTAGAGCTATCTAACTTTAGACCTATTAGCAATACTTTCACCTCTAGCTAAAATCATGGAAAAATGTGTCCATAGACAACTGATGTCCCATCTCACTCAAAACAAAATTCTAGCCAATTCACAGCATGGCTTCAGGCCAAATCATAGTACCACCTCAGCCTTACAATCCTTTTCTAATACTATTAATCAAAACCAAAACAATAACAAACTCACATCAGCCCTCTTCTTAGACCTCTCCAAGGCCTTCGATATGGTGAATCACAATCTTCTCATAGACACTTTAAAAACAATATCACTTAATGACCACACGCTAAAATTGTTTCAATCATATCTGGACAGCAGACAGCAAGCTGTACTATGGCAGGATAAACTTTCATCACGTTTACCTGTCACTATAGGCATTCCCCAGGGCTCTAGCCTTGGTCCCCTTCTCTTCTCTATCTTTATAAACAACCTGCCCACTGCCACTCCCCAGGCCACATGCATACAATATGCAGATGACTCTACCTTAATCTGTTCAGCCACCTCCCTGACAGATCTCATGGCAATCACCCAAAACATGTTTAACCTAGTTGAAAAATAGTTCTCAAGTCATCAACTCATTTTAAATCCTAATAAAACCAAATTGCTCACATTCTCACCCACCTGTAAGACCCCCTCCCCACTGTTCTCCATTAAATCCTCCAACGGCAGAATTATATCACCAGATGCCCATACTTAGCTTTTAGGTGTCACTATTGACAACTCCCTTAAATTTGACACCACATTAATCAAACCATCAAAACTGTCAACAAAAAACTTGGGTCCCTCTATAAAGTCAGATGTTTCCTTACCCCACACGCCAGATCTACTATTGTTTGCACACACCTGCTGTCAACCTTTCTCTATGCCTCTCCCCTTCTTACTAACCTAAACCAATCAACACTTAGCAAACTAGCCATCTGCTATAATCACATCACTAGATTCGCAACAGTTATGGCCTACAGGACCCACCACTGCCTTGACCTGAAGCACCTGGAGTGGCTAGAATGCACTAGCCTACTTCACTATAGCCAACTCAAAAGGGCCCATCAAATTCTTCACTACCCTGAAAAAACACCTGCTCTTAAATGTATCATTAACCCCTATAATAACTTGTTATCACTTTGATCCTCCAATAAACTATTAGCCCAAACATCCAAATCCAATAATGTTGCTGGTGAATCACTATACTCTATGTAGGAAAAATCTGGAACTCACTGCCTTCTGTTCTCACTTTAGAACCATCTTTCTCACAATTCAAAACAATCTTAAACTATATCTCAAATCACACTGGCAATATTCCTGTTCCAAACCAGGTTAGCCCTTCCTAGATTCTCTGGATATGCTTAGCTACTGTGCACCTGTTAAATCTATGCATTATGTATATGAAACAGACCTATTTCTGCGCTCTTACTTTTGCTTCCCTGTTTAAATGTTTAAATGTATGTTTATTGTACAGTAACATAACTATTTTTTTATACTGAATGTTGTATTGTGACTGTATAACTTTCTTATAATGTGTGTAACTGTTTGTTTACTAGCCTGGAGCTTTTCTCCCCGGGCCTCTGCTGAAAATGGACATGTATCCAATAGGACTCTCCCGGTTAACAAATGTAAAATAAAATAAATAAAATAAATGTTTAATGCTTTCATCCTTACAAAAACAGGACTTCATCAGAATGTCCCATAATACCAAACTCTACAATTTATATGATTTTCAATGTAACTAATTGAATAATTGCTTGTAAGATTTAAAGACATAAAATACAATTTAATACAATGACTAAATACATTAAAATTTGACCAGCACTTAAATCAATACAAGACTTATATAAACTTAAAAATGAACTTTAAAAATCACCCCTTAGATCAATCTTTACTGTAGTTTAGCTGCTTTCAGCTTCAAAACAGGGTAAATAGAAATGCATAATGATTAATTCCAGGGTAATACATGGCATGTAGGGGCGGCCACGGTGGTGCAGTGGTTAGCATTGTCACCTCACAGCAAGAGATTCTCCGGTTCGATCCTCTGCTGGGGTGCCTTTTGTGCGGAGTCTGCATGTCCTCCCTGTGGTCGTGTGGGTTTCCTCCGGGTGCTCCGGTTTCATCCCAAAGACATGCTGCAGGTGGATTGGACACTCTAAATTGGCCCTAGGTGTGAGTGTGGGCACGTGCATGCCTTCTGTGGAAGGTTGAGTGCTGGGCTGGCAACTTGACACCATAAAAACTCCACTGCCAATCATGAGTGGACAAGGAGATCCACTGTGGCGACCCCTAACCAGGAAAAGCCAGAAGAAGAAGAATACATGGCATGTAGCTTAAGTTGCCTCCTACGTTCTTTATTCCCTAATGTTGTTTTAACATCCCACATCGGGGGTTCAAAGTGACTTGATCGAAAATTACAAATTTAAACTTTGAAAAAGACATACAAGTAGCTGAATGCTTAAATAAAGCATTGTTTTCATTGTGCTCAGAAATATAACAGTGTTCATATATTCTTTTACAAAGGCTGTGTTCAGTTTTCCCTACATAAAATGCATGCCATCCTGAACATTTAGCAAGATACACCTCTAGTTTAAATGACAATTGCCTTTGCAAAAATATACTTTAGAGTGAACACTGTTTTCTAAAACCAAACTTTTCTATTCAAGAATAAATGAGCACTTATTGCATGTACCACACTTTACAGTACCTTTCTTTTCATGTTCGAATCCCTGACTATTTAACCCTCCTCCAAACAATTTTTTTATGTTGAATCCAGTCTTGTGAATGTATAGGGGTTCTCCCCCTAGGTGGTTAAGTACATTAGGAATAACCTGAAAAATGTTCCAGTTTTTTCGAATAATGTTCTTAATTTCAACTGACTGAGAACTATATTGAACTACTAGAGCTTTTTCATAGTTTTTTGCTTGTGGGGCCTGGATATTAGGGGGTAACTTAATACCCAATAATGGCTTATATCTATTAACCCATTCACCTTCTACTTGATGTCTAATACTTTGCACCATGGAGCTAGGATAACCCCTGTCTAAAAAGATATTAACCAACTTGTCGAGTTCTCTCCCTAGATCTTCATGGTGGGAGGTCATACTTGCTATACGTATGCACTGTCCTTTCACCAAACTTTTCTTTTGGGCTAGGGGATGGCAGCTCAAAACAATGGAGATATGAGTTGCTAAAACTTGATTTTCTACATACTTTGGATCTAAATCCTCTATCAGTGTGAGAAATGAGAGTGTTGAGATACTTGTCATCCTTCCCAACATTATAAGCAAATTTTAGATAGTCAGAAGTGTTATTCAAATACCCAATAAAGTTGGGTATCTGTATCTCAGACCGACTGCAAAGAACAAATATATCATCCAGAAACCTTACATATATTATTACATTAGTAAAGAACTCAGAATTAAACAGAAAGTTTTTCTCCCAGTCCAATAAAACAAGATTTGCAAAAATGGGGGCACAGGAAGCCTCCATAGCAGCAGCTCTGTTCTGTTTAAAGATTTCACCAGCAAAGTAAATAAAGTTGTTTTCTAAGACCATACTCATAAGTTCTAAAATTAAACTGATCTTATCATCTGAAAATGTGGTATACTGGACAATAATGTTATAAAAGGCCTCTATTCCTTGTTTCTTAGGGATGAACTAAATAAAACCATTACATCTGTTGTAAGAAAGATAAGTCCTTGATCTCATATTTCAGCATTTAATCTCCCCACAAAAATCCCAAGTCTGTTTATAATCAACTGTAGAACTTCTTTATATATTGGTTTTAGCTCCCTATCCACACAAACTGCCAGAGAATAAGTTTTTGATCCCTGGGCAGCCTCTGTGGGTCTAAATAGAGGATGATTCACATTCTTGTAGATTCTGGGGATGCTAAATATAGTTGGAATTGTAGGTTTCTCTACTTTACGGGTGTCATACAATTCAGGATTTATTCTGTGATCTAATAAATATTCTTCTAAATAAGAGTCAGTTCTTTGGTAAGATATATTTATTTTGTTCCTTGATACAGGTGAATAGGTGTCAGTGCCATATAACATACCAGACATAACATTAGAATATTCTGTTGATTCAAAAAGTATTGTACCTCCTCCCTTATCTGGTTTCATTATGCGGAGGGTCTTGTCATTTCTCAGGGATGAAATCAGTTTTCTCTCTCTCTCTCTCTCTCTCTCTCTCTCTCTCTCTTGTATTTAAGCTAGAATGAAACAATGAATTACTACTATTAGACTGTAAATTACAACTATCTTCAGTAACTGCTTTCTCAAAGATATTCAGTAAAGGATGCAATGGTGGATTAAAAGTGTTTTTTTTTCTTAATTAATTCCCCCTTTCTGGAGGTAATCTGTCTTGTGATTCCTCAAAATATAGGGTAAATTAAATTTTCTAGTTAAAAGTAGGGAGCATGAGAGCTCAAGAAAGTAGTCTGAATAACTGGTATGAAAAAAATGTGGTGCATGCCTGCGATGTACATGCATGAAGGGCAAAAACATGACATTAAAAACTTTTAATGACTTTAATATAAATTGATATAATAATTGCAATACTTCTGGAGTAGTTTACTTAGCACTTTGTTTTTTTGTCATGCATATTATGTGGATAAGACAGAGCGTGCATTGAAGAAGTAAATATATGAACATTATTATGATTTAAATAATGTTAGTATCAATAGTGCACTTTATAAACATAAGTTGCTATATAAAGATAGTAAAAAGTTTTAATTTTTTTTTGTATTAGAAAAAAGTGGACCCTGGGAGTTAAATCTTGAATACAGGGAGCTACTATGGTAAATTAAATTAAATGCTTATAATCAACCTGATATGAATGATGCAATTTCTTTAAGCAGGACTTTGAAGTTGCAGGCTGATAAGTTATAATTTTTGAGACATTTACGATGGATGTTGTTGTAGTTTTATTATTGATTTTGATTTTACCAATATTTAATTATATAATGTTTCTGGTTAAAAATCATTGGTTGTTTTAATTACATGATAATTTTAATTGCATTTAAAAGGTTGGATTAGCATTAAAAAACAAAAGTTCTGATGAAGTTCATGAGGAAATGGATGAAAGCACTTAACTTTTTTAATAAACATTGCATGTTTTTCATATGCTGTTAAATTGTGTTGGGAAGGAATTGATTTTTACAAGCGGACATAGTGTGTGTCCCCTGCATTTTTTGGGCGGCCTTAATAAGCACACAGAGGCTGTGCAGTGCGACAGAAAGCAAACATGGCTCAAGCAGTATAATTTAATGCCTTTGCTGAGCAATGCATGTCTGAGTCAAATAACACATCAGATATCTCCTTATACACCATGCAGGTGGTAGGATGTAGTGAGTCATGTCACCACAGATTCATATGTAAGTATTAGGCTACCTACCCTTGCAGGACGTTTAAAGCTTAGCCAACTCTCCTTTTGGCATTTGAATCAGGCTAACCCATTTGATGTTTGATTGGCCTTACCCATCCCATGATTGATCGTCATGTATTATCCCTAATGAGAGTAACTAATGAGAATAACTAGGATCATATCATATATAATTTAAAGGGACCTATACATGTGATAAAGCATTTAGGTGCTGCCTCTGACCATTACCAGTACAAGGGCAATCCTGGGATTCATTTTCTGTTTCCCATACATAGATCTAAGTTGCACTTGAATATGGATGGGGATAAGCTTTATTTTACATGAATGAGGACTCTGTCTCAGAGCAGTGGTATCATCTGTGAAATATACCTTTCCCACCAAACTATTTTGATGATGTTGGAGAAGAGGTTTATATCTCTAGATGGAGTATTTATGATGTCATTTGACTTGCTAGTGTGCAGCAAATCCATTCTTATTGGATCAGAGGATGTGTTGTATGCCAGACACAGGCCATCTCTTAACAACCCATAGGATATCCCGTATACTGACAGGACTTTGAAATGTTCTTTGTAGGACATGTTGTTTAGGCCTTGTATCCTTTTAGTAAGGTATCTCTGTGGACCTTCTAGTTGTTGCAAGTGTCTGAGACTATTATTCTCAATGAGTGCCCTTATAAGGGTTTTGTAATGGGGAAAATAATATCCTTAGATCTAGACACAATCCCTTTGTTTATAAGCTGTGCAATATAGAAGGATTTTCTTATAACAATGGGCACATGCTGGTCGAAAGGTAGGTCATGGTCCATATAAGTTCCCATATCTCAAACAACTGGGTCAACTCTTAGGGGCATATTGTCATTGTGGTAGCTCTGAAAGGTAAATGACTTCCCAAAGGATATGATAATGTACATTTTGGAATTTTGTTTCAGTGCACAATTTTGGCACCAGTTATTTTTTTGGGACAAGCCTATCTGCAGGATTGCTAAGTCATTTGGGAATTCAGTGACTGCTCCTAACTTGCAGTCATCTGCAAACTTAGTCACGCAGAGCCTTTTTCTATTGGCTTTTACTTCAGATAAGTAGATGCCAAACAGGAGAGATCCTAGCACAGAACCCTGGGAGACTCCACTGGTGACTGTTTTTTAATTAGTGGAGGTCACTTCTCCTAATTTGATTTCCTGTGTGCTATCTGTGAGCCACGTGGCAATCTAGTGGGTGACATAGAGGTTTATTCATAATTTATTTAGCTTTTCTACTATGCCTGAGTGGAGGACTATGTCACAACCCTTGATAAGGTGGAGGCATGCTGTGTGTACCATTTTACCTTCATTCATTACTTTGGTGACCTTTTCAAAAAAGTCCACCAAGTTGAATAAGCATGAGCTACCCTTCACAAATCCAAATTGAGATGGGTCCTGTGTTTGGAGACTCCCTACATTCTTATTGATTAAGTCTTTCCATGGCTTTCCATCTGAGGCTGGTCAGACTTATGAGTCTGTAATAGCCTGGCAGACATATCATCTTGGATGGGTAGCATTGCCCCCTGAGATAGAACTCATGAGACAACAGTTACTGGAGTGTCTCTACACAATCATGAAAGCAAGTGGATGCAATTTTATGACTGTGGCCAGGTGTGGATACCACTACATGATCAATGTCTAGGGCCAATATTCTGGCCTGAATTGGCAGGACTTAGAGGTTCCTTGTGACAGGGATTTTACACTAATGTGGAAATGTAACATGTATGGAGTCCTTTGGTGAAGTGTTCTCTTCCTGGAAGCTGCCAGCTATGACCACCCACAATGTAGGGTGGTGGTTTGTGATAATCCCAGGTTTGCAGGTATATAGTATGCACCCTGTGATGACCTTCCAATATGTCTGCTTTGTGTGTGTGAACAATGCTGACATTGGGCAATACCATTGGAGAGGGGATGGTGATGATGGCAGTTGATATCACTACCATGAAGGTGGACATGGCAGTGATGCATGCCACCATAGTCCACATGAGATCTAGTCATTCTGGATTCCATTGCCTCATGAATGTGTGGATAGTACTGGGTGACATCCTCATGAATATTACTCGGCACATCATTGACACAAGTAGCTGCAGACTGTGTATGAATGTTAGCCTGACACATCTACTGACTGACTCATGGCACAGACCACATACCAGAGCCTGGCTGTGACATGCCTGACACATCCACTGACTGAGTCATGGCACAGCCCACATATCAAAGCCTGGCTGTGACATATTGTGGCACTAGGAACTCTTATTAGTCTGTTGTATAGTCAGCACACTCACCTTCCTGCACCTCTATTCACAGGGAGGGCAGTGCTGGTGCTGTTAGACCTAAGGGGATGCTCCCAGCAGGGATAATGAACACTCATACAGTACAGCCTCTACCTTGAACAGGAGTGAGAATATTCCATCATCCTGTACAACTAGTGAGGACTGCCCAGGAGCTTGATAGACACTGACATTTTGTCATGTGATTGTGATATATGCAAGGTCAAGTTTCAGGTAAGCACAGTATAGATCAGTAAAATTATCTTTTCCAAAGGCAGGGGCTTGCATATCTAAAAGTCTAAATAAAATACCTTACCACAGCACAGCAGATTACTGTGCACCTTCTCAGGATTGCCTCGTATATAAAAGCTTCTTCTCTGTATTTGCTTTTTATTATTCAGGTGTTCTTCGTGTTTCACTGTTGCAGTCATCGCACTTGGGTTATCTGTCTGCAGGTAGCCCTCAGTCAGCCTGAACACCAGAGTCTTGGGATTTCTATGTCGGATGCTGTCACTTCTTCCATGACATCAGGTCGTCAGGGGTATAAAACAAGCAGCCAACGCCATTACATCAGTCTTTCTTGCCGAGAAGGAGCCCAAAGCAGAAGCAATTTGCAAGTGCTGGTCGGCCACTATCTGAACTTTTAGTTTTTCGAGTTTCAACCCTGAAGTCTTCTAAAGCTAAGTACCTTATTGGGGATTCTTTTTTCTTGCCCTAACCGATGTCAGAAAAAGTTAAAAATTGTCTTGCCTGTGGAAAGCAAATACCTCACAAAGATTTTCATTCTTACCGCATCACCTATTTAGGCCCAGACCACAACGTCATTTGCTGTCGGTTTTGTGCCTTGTTTAACGCCCGAACCATTCATTGCTGGGTTATTTTTGTCGCTAAATTCTTTCACTCTCATTCTCCATATTCCAAAATAGCTTCAGTAAGCCATTTGACTACCGGTCTTCTGAAAAAGTGCAAAGATAAAGACAGAGACAGACCGCATAGATCAAAAACTGCCAATGGCGCTTCCGTTAAGCTAGTCACCAGTCCGTCGTTACTCAGTGAGGTGCCTTTGCAGCCCCTTATGCCCACTTCTACAGATTGGCAGGCCTCTGATGTGATCCAGTCAGAGTCTGGTATGCCATGAGATGCTTCTTTGACTATGGAACCTGCGGATGTCTCTACCTTGGATGGGTCCGGAGCCGCTGTGCAGGGACAGGCCTCTGAGGGTGTATTCCGACCTACCGATATTCATACTAAACCAACAACTTCTTTTTTTAGCTAAAACTACTAAGTTTATCAGGCCCAGAGTACACACTGCACCTAGAAAACTGATGACCAAAGCGCATGCTCAAGCTCCCATGCCTCAAAAACAAATGCTTAGAATGGCTGAAGACCTTATCACCCTAATTAGGGGAAGCCAGCCTTCCCCTGCTAAGAGACCAAGAAATTAGTTTCTTTCTGAGTCTATAGACCAGGGGTCCACTGACTTTGGCCCTTCGTATTACCAGGACATACCCTTATCTACCTTTGAGGATTCAGATGAAGAGGAATCCATTCCCTCTGCCTCCCCTCCAGAGGATTTTTCTTTTGGTGAAACCTTGCATACTTTAAGAGAGCATTTCCACTGGGAATGCCAGGATTATCCTCAGTCCAAAAAGAGACTCAGAGAATTTTTAGAGTTGCTTCAGCACAGGCCTTTAGCTATACCCCCTGTCCTGGATGTTGTAGATGATGTCTTTATGGAATCCAGTCTTACTCCAGACACTTTACCACTGGCCCCTAGAAAACCTGACAGGTACTACAGAGTATCTGATTCTCAGAAATTTATCTTTAAGAATCCTACTGCGGATCCAGAGACTAATTCCCAGGGGCCTAAAGGTATTAAGGCTACTACAGCCAAAAACCCTACTCCTTCTGACAGGGATTCCAGAGCTTTAGACAGAGGGGTAAAATGGTATATACCTCTGCAGCTCTTGCCATCAGGACATTGAATTGCCAGTTTCATATGTTGAAGTACCAGCAACATATTATGGAACAAATTAAACAAAAAAATGGTGTTACTTCCAGATTGTGCAGAAAATAAAGATTTACAAGAGTTAATGCATTCTGCAAACCAAGTTAGTAAGCATACTTTGCAGTGTGGCTTTGATGCCCTAGAAGCATCTTGCAGGGCTGCAGTCACTGGATCTGTACTGAGAAGGCATGCTTGGCTGAAGGAACAAACCTTGCTAGACCATGTCAAATCAAAATTACTAGACGCTCCTTTAAATCAGGACTGTTTGTTTGGCACCAAAGCAGAAGAGGTTCTTAAAAAGATGGAAGAAAAAGCTAAATCTATGCAAACTGTTAAATAATTCTTACAAGTGCAGCCACCTAGATTCAGTAGGCATTGACCTACAAAAAAACTAGTCCTTTCCAGCCCCTTCCGGGCCTTCACAGTTCAAACCCAGAGGAACCAGACCACCAAGACTACAGTCTCATGATATGCAGAGATCTAAACAATGGAATGCTCCCACCTCAAAAACAGGGAGTGGCACACCACCCCCTTATGGCAAAAGTTCACAATGACTTGTCAATTATCCTTCCCAACCCTGCCCATTTACTTGTGCCTATAGGAGGAAAACTTGCCCTTCATGCCAAAAACTGGATGTCCAATACTCAGGACCGATGGGTTCTAAACATTGTATCCCAAGGGTACAGATTCTACTTCCATTCACTGCCAACCTCAAGCGGGTTTCCAGACCTTCCTCCAAACCAGTGGGCAGAGGCTCAAAAGCAAGTACTTTCCCTGCTCAATATCAGGGCCATTCAACCTGTTCCAGTAGACCAAAGGGGACAGGGTTTCTACTCCAGACTGTTCCTGGTGCCCAGAAAAGATGACTCTTGGCACCCAATCATGGATCTATCAATTCTCATCACCTTTCTGGTGGTCCCAAAATTCAAAATGCTAACCCTGCAACAGCTTCTCCCTATGCTAGCCAAGGATACCTGGCTAGTCACCCTAGACTTAAAAGAAGCCTATCTACACATCCCCATAAGGGAGTCTTGCAGGAGTTATCTCCACTTCAGGGCAGGCTCTCTGCACTTCCCTTTGGCTTATCTACTACGCCCAGAGTATTCACAAAGTGCCTGGCTCCAGCCATTGCATACTGCAGGCAGAGAAATATCCAAATTTTCCCATACTTGGATGATTGCCTGATTCAGGTGGACAGTCACGAATTAGTACTTCAACACCTGGCATTTGTAAAAAGACTTCTATCTTTATTGGGGTACACCATCAATGAAAAGAAATCGCAACTGGTGCCCAGTCAAAAAAAATTATTCCTGGGAGCAAGCTTGAACACAACTTCGCAGATGGCCTTTCTCACTCCAGAAAAACATATCTATTTGAACAACTACTTCAAACACATGGCCACCAAAACCCAGCTATCTGCAAGGAAACTACTACAAGCCCTAGGTTCATGGCCTCATGCATTCTGCTAATTCCATATGCAAGACTGCATATGAGGAGACTTCAAAAAAGTCTTTGGTGCCAACATTTTCAGGACCTGGAAACAGTAATTTCAAACATTCCTTGTCTAAGGGCAGAGTTCCTTTGGTGGGCAGAAGCATGCAACCAGAATAAGGGACTGCCTTTCACTCAAACCCTCAATGCCCATACCTGATTACAGACTCATCAGACTATGCATGGGAGGCTCACATGGCAGGCAAATGTATGCAGGGAAAGTGGACCCCAGGACAAATTTTCCTGCACATCAATCAAAAAGAGATGTTAGGTGTACAGCATGCTCTGACAGCCTTCAAATACCTAATCCTTCCAGGACAGCTGCTGATAATAACAGAGAACACCACAATTATGTGGTACATAAACAAACAGTGGGGAACCCATTCTTACCCACTCTGCAGGTTAGCCATGGCCCTGTGGAACACAGCCTTGAGCAACCAAGTGCATCTGCAAGCTCAGTTCCTGCCAGGCAAACAGAATTCACTGACAGACGACTTAAGCAGAAATCTCCTGGACCCACATAAGTGGAAATTGGAGCCCAACACCTTCAACCTTGTCATCCAGAGGTGGGGGACACCAGAGGTGGACCTCTTTACCTCCCCTGAGAACCACCAGTTGAACAAATTTTGCACCAGGAAACCTCACAGCAGGGCCTGGAAGGTGGATGCCTTATCCTTCAAATGGGAAAACCTCTCAATTTATGCCTTTCCCCCTCTGCCACTCCTCTCAAAGGTACTACTCAAGATCAGACAGGGCAGCCCAAGGGCAATTCTTATTGCCCTAGATTGGCCACGCCAGCACTGGTACCCACTCTTACGCAGTCTGACAACAGTGTCACCCTGGCAGCTTCATCAAACTCCTTCCCTGCTGTCTCAGCAGGAGGGACAGATTTTGCATCCACAGCTGCAAACCCTAAACATTGCAGCCTGGCTTATCCCCTGAATACTCCACCAGCAACTCTCAGCAAGCAGGTGCTGGACATCATTCTTGAGGCCAGAAGGCCTAGTACTAGAAAATCCTATGCTGAAAAGTGGAAAATATATTGTTTTTGGCGTCAGTCTCAAGGAAAGGACACAGCTGTGCCCTCCTAACCTCAAATCCTTGATTACCTAGCAGAGCTACTCCACAGAGGCTTATCCTTCTTCTCCATTAAGACTCATGCCTCTACCATCTCAGCTCATTATAATATTGAGCGACCTCTATTCTCTCACCCTCTCATCAAACAGTTTCTGAGAGAGGCTAACAACTTAAGGCCCCCTAGGAGAGCACCCATCCCTGCCTGGGACCTTAACTTTGTACTGAAAAAGCTCACACTCCCCCTTTTGAACCTGCAGCTTCAGTAGAGTTAAAATTCCTTTCTTGGAAAACAGCCTTGCTTTTAGCCACAACCTCAGGTAGAAGAGTGTCTGAGTTACAGGCATTAATGGCTGTGGAACCCTTCATTATTTTCCATGCTGACAGGGTTTCCCTCGGGACTAACCCATCCTTTATGCCTAAGGTGGTCTCCAGTGTGGCTCTAAACCAAGCCATCCATTTGCCAACCTTCTTTTCTAATCCTCAAAATAAAGGGGAGAGGATCCTTCACTCATTGGACTTGCACAGACAGCTCAGGTTCTACCTTGACAGGACTAAACCTTTCAGAAAATCTGACCAACTGCTAGTCAGCTTTGCTACAGGGGCAGAGGGCAAGGCCATTTCAAAGCAAACCATTTCCAAATGGATAGCACACTGCATCCATTTCTGCTACAAGCACCATGGAAAACCTACCCCGTATAGGGATCAGAACACATTCCACTAGGGCTATTTCCACCTCTACAGCATTTCTCAGGGGAGTCCCTGCCGGGGACATTCTGAATGCTGCAACCTGGAGTTCTGTACACACCTTCATCAAGCATTACCACTTAACTATTTTTTCTAAATATAGATCTGGATTTGCTACAGCAGTCTTACAAGGCCTGCTAGCCAGCCCTAATTCCTCTTGAATGCCTCCACCCTTCCTCAGCTTTGGGAATCAACCCAAGTGTGATGACTGCAACAGTGAAACATGAAGAACATAGTACAGTTGTGTACACTTAACATAAATGTAGATGTTTGAGTGTATTCACTGTTGCAGTCCTGGTTTCCCTGCCTAGAGCCCCCTGTTTTTCTCTATCCTTTCTACCTATCCTCTATATGGCCATTTTATTTTTATGGTAGGGGTATTTACTTTTTACTGGTGGTGTTCCACACCATATACTAGCTTCCTATTTGGGGGGGGGGGGTTCTGACATTTGGGGCAAGAAAAACTGATGAAATGGCGTTGGCTGCCTGTTTTATACCCCTGATGATCTGACGTCATGGAAGAAGTGACAGCATCCGACACAGAAATCCCAAGACTCTGGTATTCGGCCTGACTGAGGGCTACCTGCAGGCAGATAACCTAAGTGTGATGACTGCAACAGTGAATACACTTAAACATCTACATGTATGGTAAGTGTACACAACTGTACTTTTCTTCTACTTCTGGTAACTCTGATGTGCAATTTGTCATTAAAAGTTGTGCCTTGACTGCTAAAGCTGCAAATGTAAAGGAGTTTGCTTATTATGTTTTTAAACAGATCCCATTTCCACATATTTCTTTGAATCATTATATTTCAATGAAGCAAAAGGGTGACACAAACTGCAGGAAGGTTCTACTTCCTACATCTAGTGTAGGATGGTCGTGTATTCATGCAGGACATGCCATGTATGCACATCATACCTCAGAGAGGTGCTAGGTTGTGCTTACCACAGTCCAACATTATTTATTTAATGTATTTAACATTTGTTAACTGGGAAAGTCTGACTTAGAATGAAGCCAATTTTCAGCAGCGGCCTGGGGAGAAAGAGTCCGGATGCATGTCTTTGTAATGCGAGAGGAAACCAGAGCACCTGGAAGAAACCCACACAAATGCAGGGATAACATGCAAATACCACACTGAAGGCACCCCAGCCAAGACTCAAACCAGAGAACCTCTTGCTGTGAAGCGACAACACTACCACTGCACCACTATGCCATCCATCATGCACATTTACAGTGTGAACCATAGGTTGCATCTCATTTTTTTTTGTGGCTATTCATGACGGCTGCTTGTGCCACATGGAAACTGTCTGACTTGTGTGTAAAGAACTAAATCATTCTCTTTCTCATTCACTTGTACTTCAGGAAACAGCTGCTAGTGCTCTTTGTGTGCTTTTTGTGTGTCCATGCTTGGAATGACTGACTGAGTTTATTTTGGCCACTAGCAAAGATAAAGAATGCAGGCATTGGCATAACCATGAACATCTCTGGTAGTCAGAAAAAAAGGTTAAGCAAAGATGCCTTAAATGGTATGGTAAACATTTTGCACTGGCAGTATTTGGAAACTATAATCTTACAATACCACTGTCATTCAGAGCACAGTTTATAATAAAGGCTGTCTTCTCTGTCATATTGCCAGCCCAGTGGTGCAGTGGTTAATGCTTTCACCTCAAAGCAAGAGGTTCTCCAGTTTGATTCTCAGCTGGGGTGCCTTCTGGGTGAAGTCTGCATGTCCTCCCTGCATTCATGTGGGTATGTTCTGGGTGTTCTGGTTTCCTCCCATGTTACATAGATATGCATCTGGAGTGCTTCTCCCTGGAGATCTGCTGAAAATTGGCTCATTCCAAGTTGGACTTTCCTGGTAAACAAATGTTAAATAAGTAAAGAAATAAAGATACCAGAACATAACTGATGAGTAGTCTGGAGGACTGTACCTGTGTTCTTTGAGTTAGTGATGGCAGATACATTCATGTGGCACATAAGTATAGCATGGGTTAAGGTACATAGCTGTGATGCTTTGGGGGACCATTTCAGCCTTCTGCTATCTTGCAATTATAAGTGGAATTGTAATGTTGTGTTGATCTGTATATCTCACTTTTGCCTGTGAGTGAGAGCTTATATGTCACTTTTTCTTTCAGCAGGGAAAAATTGATAGACCAATCATTGTGCAGCCACAAGACACAGGAGAGACGTTTGGATCTATATTAGAAGCACAAACATGCTTCTAAGCAAATATGGAAACAGCGACACATATTCACCGAATCACATTTAAGAGATTTGATGAATATGTCATATATCAAGGAGATAGTTGGCCAACTTCACAAAGTTGCCCTTTCTTTCTCTATAGTGCAAACTGGGAGTTGGTATATTTAGTTAGGGAGGTATGGGGGCGGAGCCCACCACATTGGGGGGTGTGGGGGCAAAGCCCCCCACCTGTTTATGATTTTCAATTATTTTTTTAGCGAACAGCCATGGAAGTTAATTCCCTAGGGAAAAATTTGCTTACGTGGCCATTCGCTGTTTTTAGGTTTCGTGCATTATATGTCGACTTTTATGTAGTAGCACATATGCACTTTCAGTCTGATAATATAGACCAGAGACTTTCTGCACAACAGGGTACATTTCACTAGTATCTACTGCTTTCTACTGTGTTTAGCGAAAGTGGAGTTCAACGAAAACATACTATTCTGAACCACACTTCACCCAACAATGATCGGCACTTCAAGCATTTTGTAGGAGAACAAGTGTGGTGTTTTTGCTTTATTATTTACTGTAGTAATGGGAGTGGAACTTATACAGCAGTTGGAGCTTCTTGATATAGATCTCAACACAGTGAGGATAAGGAAATTTACCATTTTTCCCACTGTAGTGCGATCTCAGAGTTAGTATATATAATTTGCAGGGGGTGTGGGGGTGCAGGGGGGCTTACCTCCCTGTAAAAATGTGTTTGAAGTGTACATTTTAGTGTTTTTGGTTTGGTTAAGTGTAGTTCAGAATAGTGTATTTTCATCGAACTGCACTTTCAGTTTATTGTTGTTGGGTTTCTGATGTTCATAAAAGTGTAATTTCGATGAAGGAAAGTAGATCCATATGATATGTAGACCCATATGAGCTATATAAATATATATATATATATATATATATATATATATATAAAAGCCACGGTGGTATAGCTGTAGTGTTGTTGCCTCACAACAAGAGGTTCTCCTGGTCGATTCTTGGCTAGAGTGCCTTCTGTGTAGAGTCTGCATGTCCTCCCCATGGTCGAGTGGCCTCCGAAAGGCATGCGTGAATGGGCGTGCTTTCGCTGAAGGTTGGGTGTCGGGCTGGCAACTCGGCACCATAAAAATCTACTGCCAATCATTAGTGGTCCGGAGTTCTGCTGTGGCGACGCCTAACCGGGAAAAGACAAAAAATAATGGTGAATTTTGCCTCTAGGAAACTAACCACATGGGCATCGCTGACAAAAAAAAAAAAAAAAAAAAACTAAAGAAATTAAATCCATCAAACCATTCCACCTCCAAGATCACACTACAGTGGAGAAAAGGGCAAAGGTCATCAGTGGTGGTCAAGTGGTTAGCTTCCTGGAGGCAAAACTTGCTGTTCCAAGAATCGACGTTCTAGTCAGACGATGTTATTAAGGGGAACTATATGTATATATATATATATATATATATATATATATATATATATATATATATATATATATATATATATATATATATATATATATATATATATATATATATATATGTATATATATATATATATATATATATATATATATATATATATATATATATATATATTAAATTCCAAAATATATATATCCTTGACATCATCTACATCATTTACAAACAGTTTCAATTAAAAATAACAGTTACATAGGTTGTAAATGAATATTTTTTAGATAAAAAGTTAGAGCAGTCCAAAGAAATGAAGGAGTGGAAGAGGCACAAGGGAGATAAAGGAGATGAGATGATGGAGGTGTAGTTGTTATAATAGTATATTACGTTTAGTGCAGCAGAGAGTTATGACCTGAATTATATTAATACCTAGCAGGGGTGGTGCATGTGCAGGGGCATTTATCTATCTATCCCTGATGAAAGCAAAAGTGACATATCAAGTGCTGCTTCAGATGACATTTAAAGTCTTTCAGGTTGTAGATGGCTCTTAAGTGAAGTAGGAGAGAATTCCAGCTATTATCAATGCAGAGTGCAAACACAGAGCATTCTGCATTGTTGTTGGGTTAAGTTATGGAGAGTATGATTTGTCAGTGGAACTCAGAGGTCTCTTAGTAGTATAAGGCCGAAGGATGGAGTGAAGAGACAGGATTTTTTCAGGGTTGCCTAGTAGTTTGAAGGTTGTAGTTTGCTGTGAGTGCAATGGAGAATTGTTTAGTTTGACTCAGCTTAGTTGCTTCAGAGAGAGGCAGTAATGTGATCTATATTGTTGGTTGGTTGGTTGCAAATTTGGGTGCTTTATTGTAGCATTGTTCTAGTTTGACTGGTAGAGAAAAGTTTAGATTGGATAGGATAGGAGAGGCATGTAATAGTCTGGGGAGTAGAAAATAAGTGACTGTGTTTTGTCTAGCAAAGCTAGTAAGGTGTTTTACTCTATAGAGGTAGCCTAGCTTCTGGTGTGTATTCATTATGGCTTTTGCAAGGGGGGGGGTGAAATTTCAAAGTAGTCGTCTATAACCACAATTAGTAGTTTGCTGTGGCATACCAGTTCAGTATTGGTACTGGCTGATGACAGTATATTAAAGGTAGTTTTGGGAGAAGAGCATTAGGGTGAACAATAGTTTTTTTTTTTTGATACAGTAGGAGATGTGAATAGTCGAGGGGTTTTTGAAGATGGGAGTATTATTGTCTAGTGATGAGTTAGGCCCATGGTTGGGGTGAATATTACTGGCTAGGCAGAGGAAGTCAACAGGAGGTAGTACTAGAGGTTTTATTTTTGTTTTGTAGTATTGAGAGAAATGTACTAAGAGTTTGATCATTAGAATTGTAGATGAGGTTGGCATTATTCTAAGCTTAAAATGATAGAAGAAGTTAGGTTGTATCGGAGAAGGGGCAATGGAGTGGAAACTTTTAGTAGTGGGATGAATATGTGTGCTGTGTAGTTGAGTTTGGGAAAAAGGAGAGGAGTAGAGAGGAAAATGGTGGGTGGATAAGAAAGTGGCATAGTATAAGGGTATTAGAAATGTTAGGAGGGCAAGGCAGGTAAGTAGCGTTTAGAGGAGTGAGGAGGGTATGGCAATGTGTAGGTGTTGAATTGATGGCTAATAGTGGATAATGATACATGGACTGAGTTGGGAGAGGGTGGGGAGAATAGTTAGCTGGAGACGGGGAGGGTGTGAGGGGTGTAATGAGTATAGGTGTAAGTGGGAGGGGTTTGGGTAAGAGGTGTTATTGGATTGGGTAGTGGGTGTTGGGGCTGTGTGATGTGGAAAATGGTTAGAATAAATGTAGGTGTAGTGGGGGTGGGTGGGAAACGAGGGTAGGGTAGGTGACCCTTTTTCTTCAGATGTCGACTCCCTTTTCTACAAGTTTACTTCTGCTACTTCTCTTGCATCTTTTGGTCTCAGTGCTCATGAAATCCTTAATCACATTATCAGCAAAAGAAAAAAAGGACTACCACTACTATAGTTACCCATTTCTCTTGTGCAAACATCATGGCCTCTTTACCAGACTGTTCTCTAACCCTGTTTCATAGGCAGTCAGTTCACGCTCCATCAATTTAAAAGCTCCTTTTTCCAATAAGATATATAACTACTATAAAGGACTTATACTTGCAATTTATTTTGCTTTTTCTTTTCCCATTTTTTTTAATATTCACCAAGTATTACAATTTTAATTGCATTCTTGCTTGTAATATACCTGGAATCACCAGATTCAGCCTAGCTAATAACCAGAAGTCAGAATCAAATCTCATACCTGTTATCTGGGAGGTAGACACCATAACCATTATGCCTCTCTTGTCCTATTATAATATCCATTTGTTAAGCTGTGATGTTCAATGCGCACATGGTCCTGTTTCAGGGATTAAGTGACTTGCTGAAGTTCACAGAGTAGACAAATGAGGGCTAACGGAATCAAACCTCTTACTATAGGAAGCACATCTCACAGCGTTAACCTCTTTACTACCTGCCATAATGGCATCTGCAGTGCTAAAACAGAATTTTTAGGATTAGGTATTTCCAATCTCACTTTTTTCCCTTTTTACTGTAGCACTGCCATTTTCATTCCTGGTGGACCCCCAAACTATTTTATTATCTTATTCCATGCCCTGCAATATTTTCTAATCACTGAGATAGCCCATGCCTGAAGGACATTTATTAATACAGGAGTTATCAGCTGTTGTATGGGTCAGTATATATTTCTTTAATGATTTATCAAATAATTGTTCTGGTGACATGTTTAGCTAATTCAACTA
This sequence comes from Protopterus annectens, assembly GCF_019279795.1. Taxonomy (NCBI): domain Eukaryota; kingdom Metazoa; phylum Chordata; order Ceratodontiformes; family Protopteridae; genus Protopterus; species Protopterus annectens. The sequence goes on from NC_056743.1 coordinate 1,817,286,705, forward strand.
TTTTTTTCTGAAAATGCACTATTAAGAACTAGTTAAATTACAAGTGTGTATAGTGAACTTTTAAATAGTTCACCAATGGTTAGCCCTTTGCATGGCTTCCTAACAGTCTCCCCTTATGTATAACTGACTAATACATGAAAGAAGGTCCCATAGCTGGTGATCACAAGAGATGGCAAACATTAATAAATCATTCTCCCCTACTGAAAATTGGAGGTTTCCTAGCCAAAAACTATGCACAAAAGTCTTTCTTCTACTATGCTCTGCTTGGACCCTGGGATACTTATTTCCTTAAAACAAACCATCTTGTTTTTCTTGTAAATCCCCTTTTAGCTTAACCTCACATGAATATCTTTTCTTTATATTGCCTATGTTTATATCAATAGTTGTAACTTACATGCTTATACCGCTTAAAGTGCAACAGACAGATATCTTTGTTTTTCATACCCATTTCCAGTACAAAATATGCAATACTCATACCTTGTGCACTTTTTATTTTACACCACTAGTTTACTGTTTCTCACTTCTATTCTAATTACTTTCACAATCTAACACCATTTTTACCTAGTAGTAACTCATCACCTCCTTCCCTTCTTCTTTTTCTTTCTCCTCTAACCCTCTTGTTTTCTTCTGCTTTATACTTCTCCTAATAATGTCTAGACATCTCCTGTCCATCTCACCCTTTCTAGCACTTGTCCCTTGTTTTCTGTTCTGGATATTAAACTCTTCACCACTGTTTTCCCACCAATTCCCTTTTCATTTTTTATACTCCACATGCCAAATTCACAGAAGTGGTGCCCCTCTTTTCCACATATCCTCTTCTAGATTTCCAGAGCCTCTGTTCAGATCTTTTGTGTCCAGATAAACTCTCAAAACATATCTCTCTTCTGTTATGCTTTTAAGTCTGTTTTTCTTCCCTCCTCAAACAATCTTTTCAATGTGAAATACCATCTGTGAAACAAACACTCTTAATATCTGATTTCCTACTCCATGCATTTTATGCATGTCTGTTGTTATTTGATGACTTTTCAACATTCATCTTCCTCAGTCGGCTATCCTTCCTCCTTCTCTGATCCTTTCCTTGTCTCTTTGTTGTTTCCTTGACTTCCTCCCTCAGTTTTCACAAATAATTTTGCTTTTACTTTTCTACTGTTTTCCCATTTCCAGGACGGGGCCCCCTTTACTTTCTGTCATTTCTGTCCTTTTCATAGATTTGTAGGTAATTACTTGGCTTGCTTCACTTGCAGGCCATTTTAAGCCTAGCCAATGTTGCCAAAGATTAGTGTTTCTTCTTTCTCCTTCTTCTGAAGCCATTTTCTTTGAGTCTGAGGTGCATGTCCAACATTCATTCTTTTATTAATCAAACATCTTGCATTGATTCCTGTTGGGCAATGAACTTCTGTCCTTTCCTTTGTCAACTCCCTTTCTTCTCTTATACCCTTTCCTTCCATTTTCCTACTTGTTTCTTTGTTGTGAAAGTACCCCACCCCCTTCCTCCCCTATGTCATTTTCTTTCTCTTTTCCCCATTTCATACTGCCACATCTCTTCAGCGCCACTTCAATTCATTCTTTTTTAATTTTCCTACCATCATATTTTCCATCCCTCTTCTTGTTTTTTGGCCTCCCCTTTACTCTCTCTAGCCACCTAAGTATGTTGCATACATGTGAGGGTATGTGTGATAGTCTTCAGACCTCCTTTTTCCTACTCAATATTAGCTTGTTTTTGAGACCCTTTGGCTTTTCTTTTTTCTGTCCACCCTTCCAAGTCCTCCTGTAATTTCAGTAGTTTGATCTCCACTGGGGCTGGTGGCAGTTTCGTATTACATGCACTATAACTGGAAAAATCATCATTCTAATCACACTGACTCTGCCTAATTGTTTTCATGTTTTATGCTTTCCTGTCTGCTGTATACTCTGTATTTTCACAAATTATTTTGTGTTATATCAGTTTATATCTGTCTTACAATATACTCTGTTATATTTGGGATATTCCCACTCCTGAATGTCTTTCACTCCTTCCTTTTCTTTTACTGCTCCTATCCTGCCCAACTCTGCCTTTTTCTCACGGCATCTAAACCCTGAGGCCCTCTCATACCTTGAAAAAACTGACATTTCCTTGTTGGCAACCCAAACATTCTTTGAAATATGCAATTAGTTATCTGCACAAATTAGGAAAATTAACTATAATCCTGTTCTTTCCTCCAGTTTTGCTCATCTCATTTCCCATCTCTTTGTTGGCAAGTGTGAAGAGCCCTGGAAGACAGAGCACCCCTATCTGCCCTTGTCTGCTTTTAATGCCTTTAAAACTCCTACATTTGCCATTGCCTGTGTTTCTCTTTTATTGTAAATTGCCTTAATGTCCTATAAAAACTTTCCCCATTTGTCTTTTTTCTTGTACCTCCCAGATGAATTCCCATCTTACTGTACTGAAGATCTTTCATAGGTCAGAATAGGCCATCCGTCCCCCTGCCCCCTCCCCGTTTTGCTCTTCCCTGTCCATAAATTCCATTACAGCCCATCAATTCATTTATGTCCTTCTAACTTTCACAAAACAGTTTTGCCCCTCCTGTAATATTCTCATCACAACCTCAATCTGCCTCCTTGCTAGCATTTTCCCATCACCTTGGCATTTATATTTATTAAGTAGAAACTGTAATCCCCTCTTTCCATTCTGTCTTCTCTCTTTCTCTTTCTCTCTCTCTTATGGGATCACTGCCACACAAGCTCTTTTCATTGAGTCTGTTATTTACCGTTTTACTTATTCTTTCATACTTAATAACTGTCCATATTGCCTCTGTATCCCACTTGTAGAACTCTAGCTGGTATCCATCTGACCTCCTACCTTTCCCTGTTTCATTGCTGTCACTGCCTCTTTTAATCTGCAACACCATGATCTTTGCATTCAGTTTCTCCTTTTGCATTCCTTCTTCCTGGTATTCGTCTCCTCTGTCTTCGACCTCCCAGTGGATTTCCTTTTCCTTCCTCTGTTTCTGCTAAATTGGTTGGTGGTATTCCCAAATGCTTCTCTAACCCTGCTGTACCCTATGATCTCTTCATCTTTTCCCCTAATGTTTGGTACTATGTTCTCTAAACCTTTCCTTTTTTCTACTTCCTTGTTAGATGTTTTCCCAGTTTCTCCCCAGTTACATACCAGTTGTCCTTCCACTACCTTTGCTTTGCTTTCACTGTAGGTGTTACCCTTCCTACTAGTTGTGTTTTTATTACTGTTTCCATTCTCCTTAGTGGTTTACTGTATATGCCATTTCCACATTTCTTTTTGTGTCCTACTCAGCACTACAAGTTTGGCTATCTTCTCCAAATCTTGCCTCCTTTTTAACCATCTTCTCACATGGAATTCCTCTAACTGCTTCTTTGATAACACCCCACTAGTGTTTTACTAGTTTTATCCTGTCTATAATATTCTCCTCCACTGTCTCCACTATAAGTTTTTGAAATTATTCTTTCATTGTGTATGTGTCCATCTCCACTCCACCCCCCAGTCCCTTTCTGTCCTAATTGGCATTGCTACAGCTGCATGATTTGATATGTGTCTCCTGTAGTTCTGTCTACACCAGTTTTAGTGCTTTCTCTTTCCCGAGTATCTTGTTCAGTCTGCTGTCTTGAATCAAGCAGTTTCTGGTAAATGTGTTTTCAATGTGTCTTTCTCTTCATATGCCTTTCCATTCTCCATCTTTCATTTTCCTTCCTAAATCTCTTTACATCTTTATACTGCACCCTTTTTCATCAAACAGCCTGTCTTCCTTGGGAACTAATATGACTCTGAAATGTGTCCAATAATCTGCTTTCCATCCCTTTTTATTTGATTCCATTCTTCAAAGATCCTGCTTTAAAAGTCCTCTGTATCCTGGTTTGAAGCAGTCCTTCTTTTCAATCCCCTTCCATTTATTCTTCCTTGTCAAATTATCCATCTCTGCTTTCCTCTTTTCTGCACCCTTTCAATCTCTACATGTAATTATTTTCTGAAAACAGGTGCATGTTTCGATCTTACCCCCCCCACACTTTATTGCCTTTTTATCCCTTGGGAATCATTGGTAGCCGTGAGCTTCCTTCTCTCTTTTTCCTTTAAATTGGTCTCCTGAAGCTTGGGCTGGTAAGAATGCCACATCTTCTTGCATCCTGCTCATTATGCGGTGTACTTTTTCTTTGTGATCCAATGCTACCCCCCCCCCCCCGACTTGTTCTAGCTTACCACTTTCAGTCTGTGTTCATTCCTTCCTGTTCTCTTTGGTTTTATACTGAACCCCCTATTGCAGCCTTTGAATATCGCTTTTTCTCCTGGGGTTTTCCTGCAGAGCTGGAGCCTTTATCCTTTGGTCTTCACCCACAATCAGCCCCTATCACATATTTCCCTACTGTCATTTCATTACTTCTTGCTTATACGTTTTATCTTCTTTCCATCCTTTTTATCCTCTTTCCTTTTCTCGCATATTCCTTTTCTTCCATCATTCCATCCGTAATGAAAAGTTGTAGATAAAACATAATAAAATGGAAGGGGTACAGTGAAACCCAGACAGACTAAATGTAATGTGGGTCCATCTAATCTTGTTATTAAATGTTCCAATAAGGATCAGTATGATGGAATGGGCAATTGTGGAACACTGCTTGACATTGACCTATTCTGCTGACATCAATGATGCAGTGGGGCTTCGTCCTTGTTAGATTTATGAGAGGGCCAGGAATATTAAAGACATCTTGGATAATGGGTATCCCTGAAGTTTAACCTTTGGAGGTACAAAGAAATGTTTAATTATTATAATCAGTGCCCTTTTATTCATGAGGATGTCCTGTTTAAGATTGGAAAAAAATGTACCAATTGATAAAATTCCTAGGGCCAACTTTGGCACCGAGGCTCTGGTATATGCAGTGATTTGCCAAGCCTTTGTATAATATTGTTTGCTCTTTAACCCATTCTAAATCAACACAGCATAAAAATATATATGTATCGGCATGCTATATATAAATGTATGCACATGTTAAAAATATATGTGCATATATGTATAAAGTTTATGTAAAACATTCAGCCAGTACTTATAAATTAATATATTCCTCATATAAAACAATACCTTTGAGATAATGAGAAATATATACACACACACATATATATATATATATATATATATATATATATATATATATATATATATATATATATATAAATATATGTATGCATATATATATATATATATATATATATATATATAGGTCCCCTTTAAAAAGTCAGCTTACTGGAACATTGACTTGCAAATTAGTGAGACCACAACATTGAAAGTTCCCAATGCCAAACTCCCAAAACATCACAATTTAACTCTGGGAAAGTAACCACTGGGCCACCATGGTGACCTTTGCCCTGTTCTCCACCATAGTGCAGTCTCAGCATTGGTAAATTTAGTTGCAGAGGTGTGGGGGGGCAAAGCCCCCCATGGGGGGGGTGTAAGGGGTGAAGCCTCCCATGTTGGTGGATTTAGTTTGCTACCATTCGTATTGTAATGATTGGTGACCTATATATATATATATATATATATATATATATATATATATATATATATATATATATATATATATATTATACAATTATATAAATGAACTGAATATAGTCTATACAAAAATAGATATTATTCATTATGATTTATTGATGCAAGGGCAAATTACCAGCACTGAATATTCATGAATATTCATACTTGAAAGCAGATTTTCCATGTATTCCATGGATTTTTGGTATCCCAAAAATCCATAAAAACCTGGATGATTCCCCTTTATGACCTGTAGTGGATACAAATGGTTCAAAAACAAATGGTTTGGCAAAATTTATAGACCTTAAATTAAAGAATGTGCTTTGTGATGAAAGACATATTTGGAGGGACTCCTGGGATTACCTTACCAAGATCTAAGACACACTGTATAAGGAGGATCTAATTTTAACAACTATAGATATAATAGACTTATTTACAGTGATACCACATCAATGTAGGTTTAATTGGTTCACAGAATATCCCATTTCTAAGGATAGTTTAGACAACAATACAATGAATGTTCTTAAGACCATTTATGGAATTAATATTGGATAATTGCATTTGATTTGAAGGAACTACTTTCAAACAAAAATGGGGGTGGCAATGGGTGCAGCATGCATCCCCATATTTGTTAATATCATCTTAGCCTTTTGGGAAAGACATTTTATTTTTAATTCAGCGTTTTGTACTTTGAGGACTTTTTATGGGCATTTTTAGACAATTTATATGATTTAGTAGTATTTAGGAATGATACAGAGCTAGATTAGATTATTTTTTTCATTTCATAAATAGTACTACTATTAACATGTCCAAGGCAAGTATAGCTTTTCTAGATACAGAGATTACTGTAGATTACAGGAATATGTATTTCATTTAAGGTTTGTACGGAAAACCCACATACTCCAATACATTGCTTAATTTGATAGCTGTCATCCTAGTCATCAAAAGAAAGCACTAGTACAAAGACAACCAGTGGGACTTTCTAGAATGGTTTCCAGTCTTGAAAAAAAATTTATATAGGGGAAAAATTGAGAACCATGTTACAAAATAGAGGTTATCTAACTTGGTTTGTAAAAGAGGTTTTTAAGAAAGTCTATGTAAAGAGGATCAAGGTGTATATAGACCCCTTTTTGGTGTTAATCTAACTGTCCCTGAGAGAGCTAGTAATACCACCAACCAATTCCAAAAGAGTTTTATTACTATGTGCAATATGGATGCTGAGACTAGGAGAGATATTATGGTCAGCAATTGGAAAATATTTGAGCTTGGTGGACTTGTTAAGAGAAAAATAGGGAATGATCCCATGAATATTTATAGAAGAGACTGGAGTTTAAAGAATTTCCTTGAGGCTAAAAAGATAGGGTAATGGTGGATGGACACAGAGGGATGAGAAAATGTGAGAGATGCCTTTAGTGTAGGTTTATTATCGAGGGGACATCTACAAATATTCATGGATATGGGAGATTCTCCTATCCTAGAAGATGTAACTATGAGACAAACATGGTAGTTTATGTTGCAGTTTGCAAAAATTGTCCCTCATTTTGCATTGGTAGAATTGAAAGAAAATTAAAAGAAAGTATTTATGAACATATTAGGGACATTAGAAATCACAATCAGTCCAATGCCCTTTGGAGGCACATACAAAATAATGACAGTTATGGGGTTGAAATTTTTATTATTGAAGTAGTGAACAAAACCCAAGGGGAAGGCCATTTAAGATTAAGCTGGAATATAAGGTAGCCAAATAACAATTGAAAACAAATGCAACTGGTGTGAATGGTTTGAATGACCACATTTTGCTTGTTTTTTTTTTTTTAATGAAGGCTCTTAACTATTAATTTAGTAAAGGTAGATGATTGTGTAAAATTACATAAAAATATGCTCTGGTTTCAATAAACTCCATGTAGGTTCCATGCAGAGCCTACATGGAGTGTATTCGCGTATGCAGTACTGATCCTGCAGCATCACACAGGCTTGTGCCATAAATATTAAGGATGTGCGGCATGCATAACCAAGGGTTTGCGGCTTGCCCCAGTGTTACTGACAGTGAAACTTCTACACTAAACGTGGATCATTTCACACAACCTTTTAGTTCCAGTAATGTGGACAAACAGTAAACTAATGAGGGGCAAGCATGCATTTTCTGAAAGATATGAAGTTCAGAACAGAAATGTATATCATTATATATTGACTGCAATCTTCAGTGATTTCACAATAAACCACACATTTTCTTTTGAAAACCACTCATTTTATAGGGAACAGGCCAAAAATATGATGCAAATATCTGGACATTCTGCAAAACTGTGGACAGTCTTTTGTCTTTTAATTTAATTTTATTTTTAATTCCTTTTTTCTTTTTTCCAGTGTTTGCGTGACGCACTGCTTGGCATAAACATGTTTAGCTGTCTCACCTGGTTTGTGCAAAGCACAACAGCACACAAACTGGGGAACGGACTAGGACACAGACAGCCACACATATGGACCGGATGCATTCAATTAATAATATTGTGCAGTGGGCAAACATGGTAAGTGGTATTGTGCTACAATTAACAGTGAGGACCTTACAATAAATACTATGATAGTAGACATCATCTCACTAATCCCATGGCAGCAGGTGTTAAGTGTAGTTGTGGAGTGCAGATTGTCTGGGATTCTAGTACAGGGTCTGCAAATTTTGTTTTACTCTTGAGAGATTGCGGATTATAGCAATTAAGTACAACATAAACAACTGTTTTCTCAATCATTTTGTGGCAATAGCTTCAAGGGCGTGAGAGCTGTAGATATGGTCCATTTGACTAGCACATTTACTCAAGTGCCTTTATACCAAAAAACATTGAAATTACTGTGCTTGACTGTTGGGCATCTCTTAACATTGCACAAACAGAGTACACACCCTCTCCTACAGTGTTTGCGTGATGGTAAGCAATGCACAATGTTTTCAAATGTTGCAAAACCACTTTCAGGAAGTGCAAGATGTGCAATAGGTGGGAAACAGCAGCATATAAAATGCAGCTGGTGGGAAAGGCTCATAAGACATTGAGCGTGAACTATGGCAGGCATGCCTGGAGTTACTGGAGAGGGTGTGCGCTTTTGAGTGCAGTTTTGGTCTGTCCAGCAATCCAAGATTTTTGTTCCACTCCTATTTAGGGAGCATGGACCCAAGTTGCAGCAGGACGATTCAGGCTCAGAATATAAATCTGAAGCCTGGAATAGTGTTGCTAGGGTCTTAACCAGTGTGAAAGGAATCCCCTCCACAGATGAGCAATGCAGTCATCATTTTGAAGACCTCCACAGGAGGAAGTGGGATACTGTCAGCCTTTGGATTGGGGAATACTGGACAGAGGACACCCCACAAATGTGTAAGTATCAATTTTAGTGAGTAATTGTAATAGTTAAAAGCTGAATATAGTCAAGACTGTTATTCATAATAATGTTCTGTTCTGTGTTTTCCTCACCTGCTGATGATAGCGACTGGAATGTAAAGTCCCATGCTGTGTGTCTAGTAAGGATGCAAGCAGCATGTGGTATGTATGCATCAGAACAGTACTGTCTAAATAGTATTTTAATAATAATGATAATTTGTATAGTAATTTTGTAGCATTAAAAGTTAAGGACCACTTTGTTGGTATTTAATAGAGTTGTATCAAATTGAGCATGCATATCCCAACTGTAAAATAAACTATGCATGTCTTAGTCTGTAGCACAAAGCAATGGTGCCATACTCTCAAATAAATCTCTAAACTGTAAAAAGAAAGTATGCATGCAGTAGTCTGTAGGACAAAAGAACAGTTCAGCATTTTAATGTAGTCCTTGGTTCTGGGTTCAAAAACCACATTTCCCAAATATACAGTACTGTTAGGTTTTCATCATTATTGGAGTGTAACTTTATACCTCTGTAGCAGTGGCACAAATAACCATCTGTAAACTGTAATCAGTATAAATAGAACATGCATATGTGCAATATATGCACAAAATAAGGATTGTTCATTACAATCTGTACTATAGTGTGGCTCTGTTATAAACTGGGAAGTCAAACATACGGAAGAAATTTGTTAGAAGTTTGTAATGTTAAAAGTAAAGGTAACAGAATAGAGTGAAATAATTGTAGCAATGTTTTTATGTCACATATAAAGTTACTAATGTTCTCTCTTTTTTCTCTCACCCAAACCCTTTTCTCTCTTTTTGTGTTTATTATTTTTTTTGTGTTTATTTTTTTATTTTTGTTTTTCCCACAGTACAGCAGGGTAGGACTGTCCCACAGGATCCACTGCCCCCACTCCACTGGCTAGAGCACTGTTGCCCACCACATCACCTTGTAGCACCCCCTCTGTCATTCCTGCAATACCCAGCCCCTCAGGTAGTTCTGCCTGATAGGGCTGTGGATCCTTCCAGGATCATTGGCAGAGGGGGTGAGTTTATCACCCATGATGAACTGCCAGGGATGGTGCTTTGGACTGTGCGCCACACTGTTGGCACATGCCAATGCTGGATGGAGTTTCTGCTCTCTATTCTTGTGCAGAGCACCCACAGGAGGTGGAGATATTGGGGACTGTACCCAGCAGTGCACTGAGGTGACTCTGATGACACTCCACTGGGTGGGGACTAGATTCTCACTGTCAACCACCTCGACATGCATGGGACTGAAATTTCCCACCCTCTCCCCATCCATGGTGTTCACTTACCTCATGTGTCCTTCACTGTCCCTGTCTTTGTCTTGTTTGTTCTGCTTATCTGCCCAACTTACCTCACCCAGATATGTTTTATTCTGGAAGAAATGGATAGCCTTCCTGCACATTCCTGTCTTGCTTTCACTTTGTCCATTCCCCTGCTGGCTCCCCATTTCACCAATTTTCTGTCTTCCCCATTTCTTTTCTTTAAATAATTATTGCAGGATGGTGAGCAATGCACACCAATGCAAAGCAACCGTAAAAGGCAGGAATATAAGTATATATTTTAAAGTAACATACATGCTTATAAAAGTATCACTTCCACCCGTATTCAAACCCAGTACCATCTCTCTCCAACACCAATGCATTAACGCCTGCTGTCACAGAGTAAGTTACCTAGCAGATGTATTTAATACATTTAATCTTAAGTGACACCATTTAGGAAAGATTTCCTTTTGTATTTCCCCTTGCTCTCTCCTCATCTTACTAATGTTTCATCCTCTTCATTAAATTTCTACTTAGCAGCTCCGCTGTATTTGCATGATCACCTGTAATGTTTTTAAAGCATTATTGATCGACACTCATTTAGTCTTGTATAGCAGTAGTACATGATGTTGAGTGATGCTGCACATTGCACAGTATCAATAAGCAATGCTACTTCCAAAATTATTTAATGTATTACATATAGCTAAACCATTTGCCCCAAAAAGGAACTTATCACTGCATTAAGTGCATTAATTCCTGCAGCCAGAGATTCAGTTAACTAGCAGGTGTAAACAAAAGCTGTTATGTCTGCCATTTGCTATACAGTATCGAAAATGTACCTGATAATCAACTGAGTCTGTAGCACCACCTGTTAATGCAGTGATACATGTAGTTTTTTGTTCAGATGATACTTGGTTTGAATCCAGGTGTATGTTTACTGTCAAATAATTGTACGTGTAAATCCAAATTCTGAAGTGGGATAGTTTGTATGGAGTGTTTAAAATATGGCTAGATGGTACTGGTTTCTAATCCAACTTTATAATACTTAAAACTGGGTCTGTTGTAGCGAGGAGTCAGTAAAGAAAACAAATGGGGAACACAGGAAAGTGGCGAAATAGGGAGATAGCAGGTGGATGAACAAAGTAAAAGCAAGGCAGAAATGTGCATGAAGGATGTAGGAAAGAACCAACACTATCCGTTTCTTGCAGAATAATACATGGATATATATGGACAAATGTTGCTGAATTTGGGCTGTCACCTCCAGAGAGATGGGTAATCACCATACAATCTGTTATCAGATAATTGGATAGAATCATGTGTGTCATGAAGACATGGAAAATGGAGAACTATATATGGGATGGTATTTTTTTGTGGGACAGGTGTCTGTTTTGTTTTTGACAGAGAGAGAGAGGAATGTTGGGGAAGAGCTGTAGGAATGTCTGGGTTTGGTAAACTGGACAGGTGTGGAAACAATTGCAGACAGAAAAGACAAACAAGACAAGCGACAGGGATGGTGAAGGACACATGAGGTGGGTGAATGCAATGGTTGGGGTGAGGGTAGGGGCATCACAAACCCATGGTTATCAAATTGTGTGACAGTGAGAATCGAGTCCTTTCTCAGCAGACTATCATCACTGTCACCTCACTGTGCTGATTTATGCAATGTCTGATGTCTGTGTATCTTTGTGTTATTTAATGCAACAATGGAGAGCAGTGTCTCCAGTTGATGTTGATGTGCACAGAGTTGGGAGGGTGGCCTAATAGTGAAGGAGTTTGCCTTACAAACACAAGGTGCAGGGTTAGAGTCTCACAAGGGATAATTGGCTAGGCTTAAAACGGCTTGCAAGGGCAGTTAGCTTAGTACTAACCTATGAAACTATGAACCTATGAACTTAGTTCACAATCCTACACACCATCCTTGGCAACTTGTCATGGGTGATAAACTTAGATCCTTTACCATTGCTCCCAGAGAGAGCTACAGACCTAACCTCCAGGGCAGAACTACCTGAGTGGCCAGGTAGTGCAGTGGCAGCAGATGGGGTGCTACCAGGTTCTGCACCAGATGCACTAGGCAGTGATGCTGTAGCTAGTGGAGTAGGGACAACTGGATCCCATGGGACAGTCCTACCCTGCTGTGCTGTGAGAAAATAAAAAAATAAAAAAATAAAATAAACACATAGAACAAACAAAAGAGAGAGAGAGAGAGAGAGAGAGAGAGAGAGGAGTGTTGGGGTGAGAGAAAAAAAGGAGGACATTAGTAACTTAATATCTGACATACAAAGCATTGATACAGGTATTTGACTCTATTCTATTACCTTTGCTTTTAACAGTATCAAGTCCTAGTAAATACCTTTGTTTACTGTTAAGACTACACAGCTCCTAATAGATGCACAGCATACTACAGATCACAGTAAGCAATCCTTGATTTGTGCATACACTGCATAAGTGCATTGTCCAAATATACTTATTAGAGTTTAAAGCAAGCCAGTGGTAACACTGCTTTACAGCTCTGATGTTACATTGCAATACTGATGAAACCTTAACAACATTGTATATTTGGGAAGTGTGGATTTTGAGGGCACAACTTATGACTACTTTGTAATAATGAACTATTGTTTTGCCCTCCAGAGTAATCATTTTGTGAGTGTTTCTGCCATTTCACACTGAGCTAATTGGAGGAAGGACACTGAGCAAACTCAGATCTATAATATATAACATTAAGTATCCTGTTTTTTTGCTTATTTTTTGAGTTATTTATAGCACTTTGTCTACTGCATACTTTTCTAGCTAGCTTCAATATGTGTGAGGTATTAACTGGAAACTGTCCACTTTTATTAAGCATCTGTTTGGGTTGTTTGATTCTGATAACTTGTTTGCAGTTAAAAGCTTTCTCTAGAGGCTCCTTTATCTGTTTAAATCTTTCATTTAAAGGCTCAATGCTGCTTTTTTGCTGAGAGAAACATTTCTGCAGTTTGTTTCTACCTAAGTAGTGTGGATATTTGTAGCACTGTCCATATCCATGCTTGTGTTTGGGCCTAGTGTTTGTGGAGGCTGTGTGTCTGAGCACATATTCAAGGACGTCTTGGTTTAGCCAAAGTCATTAGGCATTTCAGTGAGAGAGGATTGTTTAAGGTGATTGGCTGACTGGGTCACCTGGACTACAGCTTAGAGTAAGCACCTCATTGGTTCTTTTTAGCTTTTTTTATACTTGTCTCAGGTTTCAACTTTCTGTTACTTAAGAAGTTAATTTTGTGAGTGTTTCTGCCATTTCACACTGAGCTAATCGGAGGAAGGACACTGAGCAAACTCGGATCTATAATACATAACATTAAGTATCCTGTTTTTTGCTTATTTTTTCGAGTGATTTATAGCACTTTGTCTACTGCATACTTTTCTACCTAGTTTCACTGCGTGTGAGATATTAACTGGAAATTGTCCACTTTTATTAAGCATTTGTTTGGGTTGTTTGATTCTGATAACTTGCTTGCAGTTAAAAGCTTTCTCTAGAGGCTCCTTTATCTGTTTAAACCTTTCATTTAAAGGTTCACTGCTGCTTTTCAGCTGTGAGAAACATTTCTGCAGTTTGTTTCCCACCTGCCCTCCCTTTTTGTATGCTGTTCTTATAGTTGGTGGCTTTGCATTTGCTCGCCCCTACTGTAAACTTGATCTGGGACACTCCTCCCAGTCTAGTGTTATTACCTCATTCTACCTAATACAGGGAGAAGAACTGAGAAGGCCAATCCACTTAGTTTCTGCTCCCCCTTTCTCTCTTTCCACTTAAAAAAATTCTAAGCTTGTTTCCTGCTTTTCCTGTGGGTAGTCTAGTCTGGATACAGATTTGCTGTGTCCAGGACTGTTTGTGGGCTTCTGAGCCCCCAAGCCTTTCTGTGTTGGAGGGAAGCCTTCCAGCTTAATTTTGTTTCTTAGAACTTGCCAGTTTTTTAGTTTCTGCACTCAAGTCTGTTTCTTTCAGCACTTGTTCAGAACTCGTTGTAAGCACTAAATAAGCTACAAATTACTACAGCACTCAACTTTCCTCACTTGTCTAGAGGAAAACAGTTTCTAGTACTTAACAAATAAGCACCTATCCAGGCATGTCTAAGGGTCAGCTCCCGGTGTTTTCTCCCATCTACCTGATGAATCTGGGCATCTTGGGGCAATGCAGCAATTGCCTCATGTACACAGACAACCTTCTCCTCCTACCACCCAACACTACAACCTGTGAGAGATGCACTTATATAGCCAAACTGGAAGCAAAGCTCTCTTCACCCAAGACTGGACTAGACAGTCAAGAGGAGAAGGTAAACACTTGCACCACACCACACTCATCACATAGTCCCTCAAAACCTACACCACCAAAACACACACATTGAAACACAAAACACGCACCTACATTCGCGGAGGCTCTCAGTAAAAACCTGCCCAAGCAACAGGGACCACCAAAGCAGAAACACAAGCAACCTCCACCCCCAACTCAAATTACACATAGCCCACAAACTCAGTGTGCCACTCAACCGCAGCCCATAGGGCATAACAATGCACCCAACACTCTAGTCATAGGTGACTCTTTAGTCAGGCACACTGATGTTCCACTCACCAGGCTAAACAAGGAGAAAGTTACTATCAGCTGCCTGTCAGGTGCCAGGATCCACCACATAATGCATGCAGTCAGGTCACTCCACAACAAGTACAAATATGACTCTGTCATTGTCCATGTTGGTGTGAATGACCTGAGATGTACCTCCCTGGACTACATGAAAAGGGACATGGAGGAGCTGTCCAATCTTGTAGCCCAGACAGGTATGACCCTAGCCCTGAGTAGCATCCTGCCATCACCCAGAATGATACCACAGTACAAGGACAAAATGATTGACTTCAGCAACTGGCTAAGCTTCTGGTGTCATTCTAAGGGGATCTAGTATCTGTCTGCCTGGGATGATATGATCGACAAACCACGATGCTTTGCCAGAGATGGCGTGTACCTGTCGCCCCTGTGATTCCGGATACTGACTAAGGCTCTAGCCACCCCTATTGTGCCTTTTTTAGGCAAGGTTCAAATGACAAATTCACCACCGTAACAGGTACAAGCAAGCAGAATCTGAGAATATTGCTACTCAATGCAAGAACTCTAAACCTCAAAATGCACTCACTCAAGGCACTCCTTAAAATGGAGAGCATCGACATCTGTGCAGTGACAGAGACCTGGTTCAAGGCTCCAGAGTGTATCCCTGCATTACCAAGCTATAATTCATACCACACCTTTCGGCCACCTAACCTAGACCGAAACACTAAAGGCGGAGGCGTGTCCATATTCATTAAGGATATCCACACCTCCAGGCTATTTGCTCAGCATAATGCATCCGAGATTATCCAAGTGCAACTAACTCTGGGCAAGACCGCAATCCAAATTGTAGCTTGCTACAGATCCCCCACCATTCCCCAGGATTCCCACTCCTCATTTCTTGATACACTGGAAAATATTAGGGTACAATCTAACACCTTAATAATGGGCGATTTCAACTAACCCACCATTAACTGGGAAAACTACTCATGTACTAACTCTTGTGCTCAACGTTTTCTGGAATTCATAAATTCCAATGCCTTGGATCAACTTATCCACACCTCCACCAGGGACAGCAATATCCTAGACCTGGTTATTACCAACATGGGCAACCAGTGCTCCAAACCAGAGGTCAATTCCTCGTTGGTCAGATCCGACCACAAGGTAATCACCCTAGACATCCACATCCCTCCCCACCCCCCATTAGGGAAACCACCATAAAACATTTCTCCAAAGCAAACGTCACGCTTCTTAAGACAGAAGTGGCAAACTTCACGACACCCATGCTAATGGACAATAGAGGTATGACTGCTGAATCCTACACAAATGCACTTTATAAGCACTTACACGAGTGCATGCATTGTACAATCCCTAACAGAACCAAGATGCTATCCTCCAAAAAAAGGAAGCCAATCTGGTGGTCCCCTGCCATAAACAAACTCTACAACAGAAGAAAGAAACTGTTGCAAAAAAGAGTAAAATCCCATGATTGGAGGAACTCCCTGGTCAGCCTCAGTAAGAAGCTGAGATCTCTCATAAAATCCGCCAAAGTTAGTTATGAAAACAAAACCGCCAGTGACTCTAAAGACAACCACAAAGCATTCTATAGCTATGTCAAGAATCTCAATGGCAACACTCAGATCTGCTCTGAGTTGCAGCACAATGGTACTACATATACAGAACCAACTGATCTTGCCAACATCTTGGCAAATAGGTTCAGTGCTAACCCCCCCACCCCTCATCACCTAAAGGGCCCATCTATATACCGGAAGAATCCAAAGTTCCTGTAATCACGGCTGCACAGGTAAAAAACACACTCTCCAAAGCCAAGAACACAGCATCCATGGGACCTGACAACATCCCAGGCTGCATTCTACATGAACTTCAGAATGAACTGGCACCCCACCTAAGTACCATGTTCAATCATAGCCTCACCTCAGGCTATGTGCCCAATGAATTGTGCACAGCAATGGCTATCCCACTCTACAAAGGGGGAGCCACCATGGAACCCGGAAGCTACCGCACCATTAGCCTGATGAGCCTGGTCTGCAAGGCTATGGAACGTATCATCATGAAACTTATTAACAATAACATTGGTAATCTCCAAACTCAGGACCTCACCCAGTTCAGGTTTGTAAAAGGCAGATCATGTCTCTTAAACCTGATAGACTTCTTTGAAGCGGTCACCAAAGTCGTAGATGAGGGTAAGGTGGTTCACACAACCTAGCTAGATGTCATCAAGGCTTTCAACACCATCCCCCACTTTGGAATTATAGATAAATTCTCTAAACTAGGTCTAAATCCCTATGTCACAAGATGTGTTGCCAACTGGCTCACTGACAGAATCCACACTCTGAAAGTAGCAGACTCCAAATCCAACTTCAGACCAGTGACAAGTGGAGTACCACAGGGTTCAGTCCTGGGTCCTCTCCTGTTTGGCATCTACTTCTCTGAAGTACAGGCTAACACAGAAGGTCTTTGGCTAATGAAGTTCACAGATGACTGCAAACTAGGAGCCATAATCAAAACTCCAAAAGATGTGGACATCCTGCAAAAGGGCCTCGCTGAGACAGATGCCTGGTGTCAAAGCCATGGCCTCAAGCTCAATGCCAAAAAGTGCATTGTCATCCCTTTTGGTAAAAACTCTGTACCCATGAACTACCACATAGGTGGTAGTCTACTAAACACCGAAAGTGTGATAAGAGACCTTGGAACACAGGTGAACAGTAGTCTCTCCTTTGATAATCACATCGCCACAGTAGTCAGGAAATCCTTCTATGTGGCACACCTCATCACAATAGGCTTCCAGGAAAAAAGAGGTCATTGTTCCCCCTCTACTCGTCACTCATTAGACCCATTATAGAGTACAATGCCCCTTTTGGTATGTACCTCACAAGACATCTACAACAACTGGAAAGACTGCAGAAATACCTCAAAAAGAGGATTACTGGCCTCAAACAGATGCCCTATGCAGACCGTCTCAAAAATCTGCAGCTTTACTCCGTTGAATATTGCCTACCCAGAGGGGATCTCTGCCTAACACACAAAGCTATGTCAAACCCAGAGATTTTGGATATGCTCCACTTAAAGAAATCCCAATCCCTCCAAGCTACACACTCTAGGGGCCTAAACCTTGTCACCACAATAAACAGAACATGCTGGAGGGATAGATTCCTGTCCCAGAGACTTTCCATACTCTGGAACAAACTACCTATATATATCAAACAAAACTCCTCATTAGTACTTTTCAAGAAAAATCTTGATGATTGGATGGGAGATAGGAAATTCACCCTGGGGATCACTTCTGTGGCTCTGCTCGACAGTGGCACAGGAAAATAATTTTCTTGGGTAGCGAAAACCAGGGTACTTTTTGGCTAGGCTTATATAGGCCCCAGGGCCAATAGCCTAGTACCTACCTATGAACGTATGGATACTTCCATATTACAGTTAAGAAATGAATGGTCAATTTGATACAACTGTATACATAACAAATGTGTTTGTAACTTTTAATGCTAAAATAACCCCACTGTTGGGATGCATACATACCACATGCATCTTGCATCCATGCCAATTTAGTTTCATGGGTTCATATATTGACGGCTGTGGAAAAAAACAGAACAGAGCAGAATACCATTAAGCATACCGGTCCTGACTATCCAGCTTTTAACTCTGATAAGTAGTCTCTGCAAGTGATACTTACACATCTGTGGGGTGCCCCCAGTCCTACATTCCTCAGTGCATCAGTCAAGGGTAGCCATCTTCCTCATCCTGAGGTCTCTGTAATGGTTTCTACATTCTTCAATAGTGTCAGGGATACCAGTAGCAACGGTCAGAGACTGGGCCAGACTATTCCAAGCCTCTGCCTTGTATTCCAAGCCATGATAGTTCCTCTTCAAAAGCCTGGGCTCATATTCATTCACTAGGAGTCCAAGAAACACTTTGGGCTCCCAGACACCACATCTTTGAGCACGGAATCTCAAAAAATCTCCAGGAATGCCAGACATTCCTATCACAGATCAAGACCAATGTAGAACAATATTTCCCACTAACCGCAGGTATTGAGCTTACTGGGAGTGTGCACTTTCTGGATTTACAACATTTGACAGTGTTATGCATTGCTTACCATCACACAAACATGTTTGGTGACAGTGTGCACTGCCGGAAAATGTGTTTGTGTGATGGCCAGTAATATTAGTTGAATGTATCCAGTGTATGTTCCTATCTGTCTGGGTCCTGTCTGCTACCTGGGTGGCCCATTTGTCCAGTTTGTGCAGGGCTGCTCCAGGTGCAAACAAAATGTGAATAGCCAAAGCCGATTGTGTTAAGAGGTGCATCATATGAACAGTGGCTCCAAAAAAAAAAAAAAAGGAACATGGAGAAATAGTTAAATCGTGGAAAATCAATCTATGACATACAGAGTAGAAACTGTTAGTACCCATGAGGTATGACTACATCTTTCTGGATCCCAACTCTCACTGCAATGCATTGTCACAAAACAGGAGGGGGGGTTATCTATCTTTACCCCAAAAACACCTTTCCAGCAAAAGCATGATGTAATTCCTCACACAACCAAATGCAACTGAATGTACACTGATATCAATGCATGGCCTGTCATTTGTAAATGTATTATATTTTATATATTTGGATGTAGTACACTTAGTGATCACACAACCTGTTATGATTATTCCTTGCATATATATATATATATATATATATATATATATATATATAGAGAGAGAGAGAGAGAGAGAGAGAGAGCTGTGTCCTACTTTTCTGTGTTTCTTTGTCATACATTAGTTATTTGACCAGTACTCAGGGACATGCAGTGTGTAAGCCAGTCTATATCATTTAGCTTAAAATGTGTAAGGATATTCACTGGGAACAATATGATATGCAATTGTCATCAAATTAACGGAAGGTTGGGTGATACAAAGAAGCATAAACTGCTGTTTTGTGGGTAGGGAGCAAAGGTGGGTTCCTGTCATAGAGCATGCAAGGGTATAATGTTCTTTCAAGGGGATGAATCTTCTCTTTCTTGACCTAGGCCTATTGGCAGCAGCAGCATTGCCTGCAGCCTGTAGCACATACAAATGGAGTTAAACAGCAGCAGCTCTTAGCATTCTGTCTGCGTAGACTTGCTGTGTCTGTACTCCATTACTTTTGAAATCCACAGGAAAAAAAAAACAGCATGGAGTCTAAGTGGTTGCTTTATAACTTTTTTAATACTCCACCAGAATGGTTGACTAGCATGCAATTCATTTGCTTATGCTATGATTAGTATCCCTGAAACACAACTTAGACAGATGCAGTCCATTATAAAAAGGCAAATGTTTAGCTAGCCAAACTGATGGTGAGGATACTTGCTACATGTTCAGCAAAGCAAACTATTTCCCAAGCTATTTTTACAGAGGTGTATTGAACACCAGCAGGTGTGCTGTCATTTTTTACCTACATAATGCATATGCTGGAATATATTAATGAATAATGTGAAGCAAAGCCTTTTGCACTATCTGTATGCATTAGACGTGTACTGATGGCCATGTTTATTAAGCCATTTCAGAGGTAGAAATAATTGACAATACATGAAAATAGTAAGTTGTATGATACGTCTGTATAAATGTTTCAGGTACAGGTCCTTTGAGTGCATGTTTAGCATTTCAAATGTGTTTTAGTGGCAAAATGGATCATGAGCCTATTTTTAGTGGGTGGGGGAATCCAAGAGAAGTTACTGTTATGTCACAAACTAGAACAGACTGTTCTTTCGGGGGTTGGCACAGTTGATTTATTGATATGGCACATATAAGATATGTTGCCCTTGGCACTTTCCTTTTTTTGCATCCAGACTGTTGTTAATATTTCCCATCTGTCATATGTATAATGTTTTTCCAGTGGGTACTACTGACTGCCTACCTTAACTGTTATATGGTAACAGTTACTTTGTAGTTATGTGATAGTTATGTGTATTACCATTCTATTGTGTTTTAGGACCAAAAATGTCCACTAAGGCTCAGACCCCCCTCCAGTGAGGCAGAAAACATAATCGCAGTGGTTATGCTTCATCAACGTGGCACTTTTCTTCTTGCAAGGGGTCATCCCAGTATGCCAGAGAGGCTGAGAATATGGCAGAAAATCATAGCTAACATAAATGCCCTGGGTGGCCACAGCTGTACTTATGAGCAGGTGCACCACAGGACCACTGACATGCTCACATCTGTACAGAGGCATACAGCTGCTGTTGCCTGAGACCAGAGGGTAACGGGAGATGGGCCTGCTGCAGAACCACCTCTCACCCCCAATGAGGAATTTCTGGCAAATCCTTTTCAACTGGACGACTCACAGCACAGTGACTCACAATATGTCATTGATGTGGGGGCCCCTCCTTCTCAGTCCCAGGAAGAGCTTCCGGGTAGGTTTTGTTATATGACCAGTTCAATACTGTTGTATAGTAAAACAACTGATTAAAAGTTACTTTTCTGTCACATGTGTTTTTTGGGGATATTGAATATTAGCACAGTGATAAGCTCAGACTGGAGTTGTCAGCCACATTCTTGCTAAAGTAACATGTTTTGCTGATTGAGAGAAGTACATGTAGTACCTCCTAACTTACTGTTAAATGTGATGATGTTAACCTTACTTCTTGCTTAACTTATTTCAGGACCATCAGGAATCCACCAACATAAGCCTCCTGTAGATGGTAAGCCTAATCAAGTTATTTCAGTACTGAAGATCAATTTCTAGAAATATAATGTGTCATTTTAGGCTTGTTGTGTATATTACTGTGCTATCTGTAATAGTGGTAGTACTTTTAATTATTTACCATATATTGCAACATAGTAGTGCAGGTATTAATGTATGCCTGTGTTTCTCCCTTTTTATCACAGGTGATCATGACAGTGGGAGTGTGAGCCCTGTGCCAACTGATGCCAGTGTCTCATCAGACACTGATGATGATGGTGGTGGAGGTTCTGAAGTTGAATCTGATACAAAGGTTGACATCCAGCCACCCTCTTCTTTTTCCCAGGACACAGCCAGTAGGCCTATGCCTACCCAGTCCACTGAGCCCACAGATATGTGGTTTCATTGCTGGTTGAGTCTGGCAGGAACCAAAGGGTTGGCGAGGTGCCACACAGGAGGGTTGAGAGGGGTGCTCAGAGTAGGCCTGCTGTCCCTCCTCCACCTGCTGCAGGTGTCCCTTCTCACATCATAAAACATACATTTAAATCCAACATGGAGGCACAGGCACATTCAGAATGGAGCCCAGACAAATGCTCAGGGTTATGGATGTGGCACAATCTGACATGCATAACTGCCTCCACTGTGTCACCGATTCCCTGGATTGGATGAATGACACATTGGAATGAGGGGTGTCTGTGAAGGACTGAGGGGTGTCTGTCATGGAATGAGCAGTCTCTGTGATAGAATGTCTGCTGGGAGGAAAAGGGCATCCTTGTGAGCATAGGTCAGCAACAACATCTGGTGATAGCCAACATAGTCATTCCCGATCATGTGCCCTTAGTGACAATATTTCCGCTGGTCCATTGGGGGTGTGCTGTCCACATCCAGACATTGTAGACCATGGGATTGTGGCCCTAAGTGTTCCCGTGTGAGGATCATGTCCAACAGACATTAGTCATGATCAGGTAGCAGCACTCCATCTCACCTTGGGCATGGAGATGCTAGTGCATCTCCTGGCAGAGCCAGTTCTCGTAGTCAGGGGTGGCAATGATGAACTGCCACCTCTGCCATGCAGAACTCACACCTGTCCAACATACCAAAACACAGAGCTAGCACTGAGTTTGGCTGTGTTCATGCAGACTCTCACACACCACTTTCACATGAAGGACCCCTACAGATACCCTTACAGCTTGCTTGCTTCCCTTTTTCCCTCACACACACTCACAGACCTTTTGTGTCAGCTTTGGCCTCCTGCCTCCCGCCCCCAGCAACCCTTGAAAGTGATGATAACTATGCCATATCCCTGTTTTCTTTCTTTTGGATTCAGTGATACCAGACAGTTTGTGTCTGTTGCAAAGGCTGCATATCCATGTTAGTGCCTAGTGTATCTGTATTTGTGTTGTTGAACTGATAATTGTACCTGTCAGTTATATTTGTCTTGCCAAATGATACAGTGGATAGCATTATTGTGATGGCACTTTTTAGTGTACTCTGTTGTAAGGGTTGTGAAATCAGGAACTGAAATGTGTGCCATTACTTTATAACCTTTATCTTTAATGTTTCCAGTACATACGTATGATGTACATCATAAGACACACCATCACATTCATATCTCTGGATTGTATGACAGCACTGTAGTCAAACTCAACAGAACAGTAACACAGTATAGTGCTTCCTTTTGTAGTAACCTCACCAGACACATGCAGCAGCTGGACAGACCATAGGGCTTTCTCATCAATATAACACAGGGCATAGTAACCATGACATAATGCATGTGGGTAGATTAAAAGACATGTCACTCTCATCTGTCTGGTATCGCTTTACATTGGAACTGTTATTCTAAGACTATTTCTTTCTGGTTTAAGCACTTGGGCTTCAGGCCAGTTGCCTTACATTAAGAAGGTTTTTAGTCTACAGTCTGGTGGGAGGAGAGAGTAGCATCTGCTCTTATGAGCTAAGTATTGCTGTTTGAATGATTATTGTGGCTGTTCTTCTAAGTCTCTTTGTTATGTTTTAAGCACTTGGCCTCCAAACCAGTTATTTTACATTAGGAAGGCTTGTGGGGTAGACTCTAGTGGCAGGGGAGGATGGCCTACACCCTTCTAACCTGGGAATTGCTGGTTAAAGACTTATTGTGTTTATTATTCTGAAAGTGTCTTATTTCTGGTTTAAGCACTTGTGTTCCAGACAGCTTATTTCACACTAGGAAGGTTTGTTGTCTGCACTCATTGGAGTCTTCTACTGAATTGTTGCTTTATTTAAACTGTTTGTTCTTCTATTGTGATTGCAATTTTCTGCACTTTGGATTTCTAGTATTTCTGCATTTTACAGCATCATCTTGATTCAGGCTTGCTGAATCTAGACTGTGTGGTATCATTGGAGCACTAAAACCAGCCCTCTTAAATTAAGAAGGCCCTCCTGCACCCTTGTGGCAGAACTGTGCAGCCAAGAACACATCTGAGTTGGGGATTGCTGGAATAAGGCTCACTGTTGGCCTTTCCCTTTTGTTTACCTGTTCAAAATGTTTAACTTCACTGGTATTCCAGAGTTGTGTTTTGGGCTGTTTGCACTCTGTTTACATTAGCTGCTCAGAGCTTGCACTGCTGCCCTGTGATCAACTCAGTTGTGCATTGTGAAACATTGACATATTGTTGTAACCCTAGCCCTGCATAGAATAGACACATTTTGTTAGTCTTACACCAAAACCTGAGTCATCTAGCCCACTCCCCACTAGGTACTACAGTATATACCTTCCATAATGGATGGACAGTTTCCAACCATTTCTCCAAGAAGCCTGATTTACATGAGCATCCTGAGGCAGCAGAGCAATTGCTTCATGCATACCGACAACCAGTTACTGCTAAAACAAACTAATACAACATGTGAGAGCTGTATCTATACTATGAAGTTGGAATAAATTCTCTCACATAACAACAAACCAGGTATCAAACATGTCAGCACACACAGTTCACCTCTTCCACATAAGCTCTCAATACATAAACCCACATATGCGGAGGTACTTGCTAGAAACCTAACTAAAGATTGGAGACCTCCCAAGCGCAAACCTACTGCACACAGTGCAGATCCCACATAATACACACACCAGTATCTTAACCAATAAGCCTCTCAGGCAAAACACCTCAAAACCAAACATCTTGCTCATAAGTGACTCCATAGTGAGACACACAGATGTCTCCCTCACCAGGCTGGAGAAGGAGAAGGTCACAGTCAGCTGGCTGTCAGGTGCCATGGTCCATCAGATCACACCCACACTCAAGTCTCTCAGCAACAAGTACTGTTATTACTCTGTCATAGTCCAAGTTGCAGTGAATGACTGGAGACTTACCTCACTATAGTATATGAAGGTGCTTGCCTCCCCCATAGTGGCCTTTTCAGACAATGTCAGAACAACTAAAGTTAATGTAAAAAATCCACTGACAGATAAACTGAAGGTTATGCTGCTTAATGCAGGGAGCGTAAATCAGAAACTGTACTCACTGGAAGAACTCCTTACCTTGGAAGATGCCCATGTCTGTGCAGTCACACAGACATGGTTCAAGACTGCAAAGAGCACCCTGGCCATGCAAGGGCACAATGCCTTCCCCATGTTCACACGTCAAAACGAGCATGAAAGAACCAAATCTTATCTGAGTAGTAGACAACAGGCTGTACTATGGCAGAACAAACTTTCTTCCCT
Source organism: Protopterus annectens (assembly GCF_019279795.1). Taxonomy (NCBI): domain Eukaryota; kingdom Metazoa; phylum Chordata; order Ceratodontiformes; family Protopteridae; genus Protopterus; species Protopterus annectens. The sequence continues at coordinate 1,817,311,818 of NC_056743.1, forward strand.
TCTACCTATCACCCTTGGGGTCCTTCAGGGCTCTATATTAGGACCCCTATTATTTTCTATCTTTATTACTGACTTGTACACAATCATCCCAACAGTCACCTGCATTCAATATGCAGATGACTCCACTTTTATTTGTTGTGCCACCTCCCCTTTAAGTCTGCAGACTCTATCCCAAAATGTTTTTAATATGTTGAAAACTGACTCTGTAATCTACGTCTCCTACTAAATCCTAACAAAATGAAGCTACTGCTTTTCTCCCCCACACATAAAGCCTCCGCTCCAGCCTTTACTATAAAATCTAACAATGGCACTGTCATTGTCCCAGATCCCAAACTCTTAAGTGTACCAAACTCTTAGGTGTAACAGTTGATAATAACCTCAAGTTTGATATGCATATTAATCAAACTCGTAAAAAGTTAATAAAAAACTTGGCTCACTATACAAGATCAAACCTTTCCTCACTCCACTAGATAGGACGGTAATTGCCTGCACACATCTACTTTTCACCCTCCTTTATGCATCCCCTCTCTTCATGAACTTGAGTAACTCTGATCTTAATAAACTCTCTAGTTGCTTTAATCATATTGCTAGATTTGCCACTGGAGCAGCATACAGAACACAGCACTGTCTGAACCTAAATAATCTAGGGTGGCTAGAATTACCTATCCAGCTTCAGTACAATCAGCTAATAGTAGCACATAAAATTCTCTACCAACCTGAAAACACGCCCATACTTACAAAAATGATCACCCCTTACAGCGACCTCAAGACACTTCGCTCATCCAACAAATAACTAGTCCAAACCCTTAAAAGCAACAACTCATCTGGAGACTCTCTATATTCCAACTCTGTTGGCAAAATATGGAACTCACTTCCTGCTGAGCTTACTTCAGAACCCGTTCTAACCCAATTCAAAAAAATCTAAAACAGTACTTTAAAAGGCAATGGCCATGTCCTTGCTCTAATCTTGACTAACTCTGGCAATATAAACATGTGCTAAAGAGGTCTTTTGGCCACCCCTACATTGCTTCCTAATTGTTACTCTGTAAGAAATAAGATTTATATATGACAGAATAAATGACTTTTATCCTATGTATTGTATCTGTAACAGTGCTTTAACTTGTTTAATGTAACAGTTTTTCTGTATGTATGTATGGAGCTTTTCTCCCCGGGCCTCTACTGAAAATGGACAAGTATCCATTTGGACTATCCTAGTCAACAAATGTAAAATAAAAATAAAAGTAAATTCTTCCATGGGTGTGTGTGTACCTCTGATAGGTGTCATCAGCTAAAGTTCCAGGGCATAGCCAGCATCCCACAGTAAATGGCCCTATGGGATGTCTCCCCTAGCAAACTTCTGGTATGGCTGTGATGTGTGCCAGATATGGGAGTCATGATAACTGGCAGTGTTGCCAGCACACCCATTCAAGATACTTCCCTTCACATTACACATGACTTGGCAGTTGATGGAGAGGTATCCCTTGTGATTAATGTAGATTCTACCCTGCTCACCAGGTGGTGCCTTAATTTGTACATGAGTACAATTTATGTCACCCAGTACTTCAGGGTAGTGTGCTACATGGTAAAACTGTTCCATATTGCTGGCCATCTCTTCAGAAATATGGGGAAAAATATGTGCTCCCTGGCATGTATGAGTACGGCATCCAGAAATTGGTGGAGGATCCTGGAGGCTGATGCCTGTGACACACCCATCATGTCCCCATTTGGTGTTTGAAAGGTAAAAAAGTAGCTAATATTCTAAGGGCTACTCATACCTTAGTTTCCAGTGGGATGGGTTCTGCTTGGTTGGCTCTGGCTCTGAGTTGAGGGTGGCACAGCTCACAGAGTTCTTGTAATGTGTCCTTCTCTACCCTGTAGTGTTCTACAATCTCCAGCTCATGTAGCACCTGGAAAGTTATCCTGGAGCTGAACAGTCTTCTCCTTCTTTGCTTAGGCCTATTGTCAGCAGTATCAGTAGCATTGGCATCAAACTCTAGCACATACAGATGTAGAATAGCTGCAGCAGATTGTGTCAGTTAAAATTTCCTTGCCTCTACTCCAGTGATATTGAAGGATAAAGGAAAAACCAGGACAGAGTCTACATGGATACTTTATATATTGTTGAATAGCTCTACTGTGTTGGATTGGTTGATTAGCATGTAATTCACCTGCTTAGGCTATAACTAGCATCTAATAAACACACCTGTTGCTTGCTCATTAGTGCCCTATGTGTAACTCTGCACACCTCCATGCACCTCTGCGCACTTTCCCATAAATAAAGTAAGCATAGGTAAAATTGATATTTCCTCCATTCTCATGACATTGCGCAAACATGGGCCATACAAAGTGAAGGAAAGGTTGCACACCCTGTACGCGAACCCAAGACCATCTATACACATATATGTGCTGCCACAGGAATTGTTACATAACAACCCAGAGAAACCTGCTATTTATTCCTTTGTTTCTTGTGATTGCACTATGCGCCATATTGAGCAAACAATGGCAAAGTAAAACAATAAATAAATTGGACAGATACCGCACATTTGAACAACCAAATAATGAGAATGGCACAGAACTTGGGAATTGTGCACTGCTTGCATGCAGTTTCACCCTTCACAGCCCTACATGTTCACCTCTACAAATGTAACCTGACACATCCCCTGATGTCAGCATTCACTTTTACTATGCATTCAATACTAACACTGTGGAAGCGCCTACACAAAATAAACTTCTCTACTCAGTTACTCTTTTTTGAGATTCAACAATTCTAATGAGTTTTGACCTCATTTGCATCTTCACCGTGCTGACAGTCCAGAATCTACACTGTTAGTAATAGTACAGGCAGGGAAACTGCATAGGAGCCCATTGTTGTAACAGAGGAATACATGTTTTAATAAAATAGGACTGTAATCTATCAACTACATCCTGCATATGCTAACATTGCAGTATAATACTCTGTTTCATCGAGGTTTACACATTTTAGCAGCCTGCATTACTTACATGTATATACTTAATTTGGGGGTGGGGAAGCGAAGCTGCATTTATGTCATGGCACTTAAAAAGGAATTATTATTTTTCTTACACTGATTTTCTAGCATCCACCCCATGTAGCTAGGTAATAATACGTGTGGTGTTACATGTTAAGGTCAGTTTTACTTGCTCTTGTTTCCGTGTAGATTCCTTTCCATTTTATTAGGAAAGTTATTAGGAAAGTTTTGGAATACACGGCCTACATGAACACAGAGTCTACATGGTTGCATTAGCAGTTGTTAAATCACTCCACAGTGTTGTTTGGCTTCATTAGCATGAAGTTCAGCTACTCATGGTGTAATTAGCATGCCATAAAACTTTCCATGTTTGCCACTGCATGCCACTACACTGAGCTTACTGAATCTAAACCTTTTTTTGGCCATGTGCATCATCCATCGACATGCACATCGTCAAAATTGTCATGTAGGCTTTACTGAATACCCCGTATGTCTATATTTATATATTTCTCATTAACTGAAAGGTATTGTTTTATGTGAGGAATTTGTAAGTATTGGGTGAATGTTTTACATAAATTATGCACATATATGCATATATATTTTAATGTGTATACATTTATATATTTATGCCTATACATATATATTTTTATGCTGTGTTGCTTTAGGATGGGTTCTTATTTGTTTTATAAATAGAACATATAATAGTGAGATAAATATATACATATAAACAAAAAAATACTACCCTGTAGCCAATAATCCTACGACCTTGTCTGTAAAACCAATGTTTAATAAAATAAGACAGATGAAAATCACAAAGGCACAAAGCCACTAGGAAAATACTCCAAGTGAAGGTCAAGCGCTTTTGTCATAAGACTTCATCAGAACAATAAAAAGTGTTACACCTGCACTTTTATACTAACAGTAATCAATTAATTAAAGTGAAGTCAATTTAGGTTGAATGCTACTGTTGCCCCAGGGATTAATGATCATATAAGTATATAAGTATAAAACCTGAATTAAGGTATAGGGCACCTAAACTTTAGTTTTTCTTGGGTTTGCCCTTAAAACATTTTGTTTTTATGCGTGTTTTTTATGTAGTTTCTTCTAAGCTGTTTTATTATTAGTGATTTATTGTGTTTTTAAGAATCTTGCTTACCATCAAAACACAGCATAATTTGTTTCACAACTCAAAGTTTCTCTGTCAGTTTGGTATTTCCATTTTAAGAACTTGTTCACTTTAATTAATTGATTACTGTTAGTATAAAATTGTAGGTGTAACACATTTTATTGTTCTGATGACGTCTTATGACAAAAGCGCTTGACCTTCACTTGGAGTATTTTCCTAGTGGCTTTGTGCCTTTGTGATTTTCAACTGTCTTATTTTATTAAACATTGGTTTTACAGATAAAGTCGTAGGATTATTGGCTACAGGGTGGTATTTTTTTGTTTATTTGTGGTGTTTACCATTCACACACCATTTCTTGTTGTTTGAGATAAATATATACATGTTCATTCATCATTCAATTTTAAAGACTTTTTTATTTTGTTCTTTATCATAACAATATGTTAATAATGGACAAATATAAGAAAAGGGATGGTAACTTGATTTTATTGGAAAATTAATTTATTATTATCAGGGAGGTACTTTAGATAGGATATTTATGCAACTGAATGTGAGAATTCATTTTGAACTTTGAAGGAGTACTAGTACAGGAAAAGGACAAAAGTGTTTGTTCATTGTTATTATTGCACTTCATTTAGAAGCATATTTCTTAATAAAGAATATTTTTATAATTGGGTCTGCCCCCCATTTTTTTGCTCAGGAGAGTGGTGTTTAGTCACTGCATATTTTCTTTATTTAGAGACCAGGAGTTTCACAGGTCATCTCAAGTTAATACAAGGGGCAGCAATGATGTCCTCACATCATTGCACTAGCTGCTTCCATAGCTAGGCCAAATGACTGTCCACTCTAAGTATGATGGCTCCCGAGTTCCACACTCATCACTACCCATCTGAGCAGTTGATCCCTGGGCCTAACAGTTTGTTAGCATTGAGGTAAACTCCACAACTTATTAGGGGTCTACATGTTGAAAGGTTACATCAGTGGTACCTGGTAGGTTCAGTTTGGGTAATGGCTAACTGCTTGGGGTAGCCAGGGAAGATCAGCCTGTGACATGGCATCATGGAGGAGGGGAATGAATGAAAAAAAAGATAGAAAGAAAATGCAATGGACAGAACAATGCAGCTCAGATGATTACTACATGCAACTTTTGTGATTCGCTGTTATAGATTCATAGGTTCATAGATGTGTACTAGGCTAATGGCCCTGGAGCCTTTACAAGCCCAGCCCATAGAAGTGCCCTGGCATCGTGCCACCCGGCATTAGTTCCCAGTGCCTCTAGCAAGTAGAGGCACTGGAGTGATCTCCGGGGTAAACTTTCTATTTCCCATCCACTCATCAAGATTTCTCTTGAAGAGGGCCGGTGAGGTTCTCTGCTTGACATGTATGGGAAGTCTATTCCAGAGCATGGGCAGTCTCTGGGTTATGAACCTGTCCCTCCAGCATGTTCTGTTGATTGTGGTAATGAGGTTGAGGTCTCTGGAGTGTGTGGTGCGGTGGGATTGGTATTTCTTTAGATGTAGCATTTCTAACAGAGCTGGGACAGACATGGCTTTGTAAGTCAAGCAGAGATCACCTCATAGTAGATGATATGAGACAGAGAATAGCTGGAGTTTTTTGAGTCTGTCCATGTACAACATGTGTTTAAGGCCTAGGATCCTCTTTGTGAGTTACTTTTGTGGCCTTTCCAGCTGTTGCATGTGTCTAGTGAGCTGCATGCCAAATGGGGCATTATACTCAATGATTGGCCTAATGAGGGAAGAATAGAGAGAGATGAGGACTTCTTTCTTCCTGGATGCAAAATCCTTGGTGATGAGATGTGCCACATAGTAGGACATTCTGACCACACTGGTAATGTGGTGGTCGAAGGAGACGTTGCTATCAACCTGTGTCCCCAGATCTCTTATAATGCCTTCAGTGTTCAGTGGGCTCCCATCGATGTGGTAATTAGTGGGAACTGAGTTTTTCCCAAAGGGGATTACAACACATATTTTGGTATTTAGCTTAAGGCCATAGTTTTGACACCAGTCATTGGTCTCAGTGAGGCCTTTCTGCAGGATGTATACATCACTTGGGCAGTTAATAATGGCTCCCAGCTTGCAGTCATCTGTGAACTTGGATAGCCTGAGTCCCTCCATGTTGGCCTGGACTTCTGAGAAGTAGATGCAAAACAGGAGAGGACCCAGGACCGATCCCTGTGGGACTCCACTCATGACTGGTCAGTAGTCTGACTTGGAGCCTACTACTTTCACAGTGTGGGTTCTATCTGTGAGCCAATTTGCAATCCACCTAGTGATATAGGAGTTGATGCCTAGTTTGGTGAGTTTATCAATAATTCTTGAGTGGGGAATGGTATCAAAGGCCTTGGCCAGATCAAGGTAGGCTGTATGAACTGCCTTTCCCTCAGCCACAGCTCTGATGACTGACTCAAAGAAGTCAACCAGGTTAAGCAGGCATGATCTACCTTTCACAAAACCAAATTGTGTGGGATCTAGAGTTTGGAGATTCCCTATATCCTTGTTAATTAGGTCCATGATGATGAGCTCCATAGCCTTACATATAGACTCATCAGGCTAATGGGGCAATAATTCCCACGGGTCTGTAGTCGCTCCCCCTTTATGGAGAGGGATGAATGTAGCAGTGTGCCATTCGCTAGGGACAAAGCCTGAGGTGAAGCTGTGATTGAACCACAGGTGTGGTGCCAGTTCACTTTGTGGTTAATGTAGAACACATCCAGGGATATTGTTGGGTCCTATGGAAGCTGCATTCTTGGCCTTGGACAATGCAGCTTTAACCAGTGCTGCAGTAATGCTAAGTGCCTGACATTCCTCTGGTATTGTGATTGGTCCTTTGGGGGGGGGGGGTAAAGTTGGCACTGAATCTGTTGGCCAGTATGTTGGCAATATCTGTTGGCTCAGTATAGGAGGTACCATTGTGCAGTAACTCAGAGCAAACTTGGGTATTGCCATGCAGATTCTTGATATAACTATAGAAGGCTTTGTGGTTGTTTTTAGTGTCTGCTGCAATTCTGCATTCAGAGCTGGCTTTAGAGGTTTTGATGAGGGATCTCAACTTTTTATTGAGGCTAATAAGGGTGTTTTTCCAGTCTTGGGACTTCACCTTTTTCTGCAACAGTTTCTTCCTTCTGTTGTAGAGTTTATTAATGGCAGGGGACCATCAGATTGGCTTCCTTTTTTTGGAGGAGAGCGTCTTGGTTCTGATGGGTATGGCTAGTTCCATGCATTTATATATGTGCTTGTACAGTGCATTGGTGTATGACTCGGCAGTCATGCATCTATTTTCATTGACATGGGTGCCATGAAGTTAATCACCTCTGTGTTTAGGACCACAAAGTCAGCTTCAGAGAAGTTTTTCATGGTGGTTACCTTTGTGGGGGTTGTGGGTGAGATGTGGATTTTCATGGTGATCAGTTTGTGGTCGGATCTAACCAGGGAGGAATTGACTTTTGGTGTAGAGCAACAGTTGCCCATGTTAGTAATAACCAGGTGAAGGATATTGCTTCCACTAGTGGGGGTAAGAATGAGCTGGTCCAGGGCTTTGGAACTGATGAATTCCAGGAAGCGTTGGGCCAGTATATTGGTGCCTGAGAAGTTTTCCAGTTCATGGAGGGGTAGTTGGAGTCACCTAGCATGAGAGTGTTGGGTTGGACACTAATAGTTTCAAGGGTTCTTAAGAATGTGGACTGAGAGTCTTTGGACATGGTTGGGGACCTATAGCAGGCCACAACCTGAATCGCCATCTTACCCAATGTTAGTTGTACCTGAAGTATCTCAGATGCATTATGGTAGGCTACTAATCTGGAAGTGTGCATATCCTTTATGAATATGGAGACACCACTGCCTTTGGAGCTTCAGTCCATGTTCTGGGGCCGAAAGGTGTGGAATGAGTTATAGCCTGGTAGTACAGGGTGCTTTCTACTGCTTTAAACCAGGTCTCTGTTACAGCACAAATGTCGATGTTCTCCATTTTGAGGAGTGCTTCGTGCAAGTGCATCCTGAGATTTAGACTACTAGCATTGAGCAGCATGACCTTCAGATTGCATTTATTTATAGCTGTTATGGTGGTAATTTCATCTTTGGAACATCACCTAAAAAAACACTATAGGGTTGGCAAGAGCTTTAGCCAGTATCTGCAAACCCAGGGGTGACAGATGCAGGCCACCTCTGGCAAAGCATCTAGATCTATCAGTCATGTCATCCCAAGCAGACAGATACTGGATCCCCTTAGAATGACACCAGAAACTTAGCCAATTGTTGAAGTCAGTCATTTTGTGCTTGTGCTGCGGTATCATTCTGGGTGATGGTAGGATGCTGCTCACAGCTAGGGTCATACCTGCCTGGGCCACATAATCCAAAAGATCCTTCATGTCTCTTTTTATGTAGTCCAGGGAGGTACATTTCAGGACATTCACACCCACATAGACAGTGACAGAGCCATACTTGTACTTAATGTGGAGTGACCTGAGTGCATGTGTTATGTGTCGGATTCTGGCACCTGATAGACAGCTGACTGTTATCTTCTCCTTATTCAACCTAGTGAGTGGGACATCATTGAGACTCACTATTGAGCCACCTATGATTAGTATATTGGGCAAGCTGTTTTGCCTTAGTGGCTTAGGTTGAGGGGCACACTGTGTAGGTGAGCTATGTGTCTTGCGGTTTGTGCTGTGTTGTGGTGGTCGAGTCTGTTTCTGCCTTGGAGGTCTCTGCTGTTTGGGTAGATTTCTATTGAGGGCCTCCATGAAGGTGGGTGTGTGGTTTCTGTTTTTATGTGAGAGCTGTGATGATGGGTGTTCTGGAGGGCTATGTGTTGCATGTGGTGTGGTGCAGGTGTTGACATTCTCTTGACCAGCTATTCCAGTCTTGGACTGAGAGTGCATGGCTTCCAATTTGGATATATAAGTGCATCTCTCACAAGTCTGCGTGTTGGGAGGTAAGAGGAGCGGGTTGTCTGTGTACATGAGGCAGTTGCTACACTGCCTCAGAATGCCCAAGTTCACCAGGTTAAAAAAAAGAAAGCACAGGGAACTGACCTATAGACATGCCAGGAGCAATGGTCATTATTACTAAGTACTGGAGCTGTTTCCTTATATATTCCTTTTACAGGAAAAATTGTCACTCAAGGTGTCTGAGTCTGTACAGAGCACTTTCAAACACTTGAGCGGAAACTAATACGCAGACTCTGAAAATTTAAGGATGAAGTATTTAGGCAGATATTCTGAAGTCAGAAAGAAATCAAGCAGTACTTACTGAAAAATAAAGAAATAGCTTGTCAAGAATGATGAAAAGAGGGGAGTCGCATGAATGGCTACGGCCTGGCTACTACCAATGCTGGTCTCAGCACAGCTTCACTCTGTTGGGATACAATACTCTTTTGCTTCTTCTCTCACCAGAAGCAAAATGTTAGCACCAATCCCAAGAAGAGAAGCAGGCCACGGCCTGTTTGGTGATCCACAGTCTTGTCCCAGATGATGCAAGGGTCTGCAGGCTTGTAGCCTTTTTCTGGTAGATGCCTCAAATAGCAACCAGACCAATCAGGTACATTAAGCACAGACACTCACTGTCCAACTAGAAAGAGTCAGGAATCAATGCACTCTGCTCCTACTCTCACCAGGATCAGAATATAAGCACAGCTTCCAAGCTGTCACCTATAAAGCAGTTATTAAGCTTTCTGGTGATCAGCAGTCACCAGCAAATAATGTAACTGCACTCCTTCTCTCACCAGGAGAAAATAGAAGCACTAATCCCAAGATGGCTACTGAGAGTCAGAATGTGAGCTGTCCAATAACTGGTGGTCTCGCAATAGATGCTTAAAGGTAAGATGTAAAAAATGGTTTATCCTAAACACTGCGGTGTGCACTAGAGCAAGATGTAAGATCTGGATGCTTTCTTGCTTCTAGTTATATCAATTTTAGGTGGTTGTGGGATAAGAAAAAGCCATCTTACTAACCATCTAACAAGGCTTTGAGTTATTAATATGGAAACAGCAAGACAACTTATTCTTTTCAGAGGTGCTGAATAGGCACTGGTCCTAGTTAAGGGACTTGCTCAGAGTCAAAACAATGTACTCGTAAAAGAAGTGATTATCACAGAAGAGAAAGGCTGAACTTGATTTTAAAAAGGTAACCATCTTCAGCAAATTGAGAAATAGGTTTACCTCCCTTGGTTTCAAATTGTCTGCCATTAGGCAGTCCTTATATATCAAGATCATTCCTGGTCACTAAATGGGTGTCAGAAAAATTGAATATATTGAGATGAAATGTAAAGTGCTTGATTGGCCAGGAGGCTGTAATTTTGTAAGCGGAACCTATGGCATAAATTCAAGTTAATGAGATACATTATTCTTTTATTAAGAGACAGCCATATTGTTAGTTTATATAAACACCAGTCCAGATTTGATCCTCAGCTGAGAAATTAGTGGTTGATTGCAGCTCTGTTTAGAAAGCTGATGAATGCCCCATCACAGAAACATGACCTGTAATTCGTAACCAAGAAAGTGATAAATTGACAATAATGTTACTCTTTACACTTCTATACTAATACTGGATGTATGCACTGCATTACTAAATTATCAGTCTTTTTTTTTAGTCACGTGTTCAGTCTGAATATTTTTAGCAGTAATATGTCTGTACAGAAAAACATGCAGTGATTTAAATTTGATTGTAAATTGTTTGAAAAAACTCCATAGATTTTTTGTTCTAAACTCAGATGTGTATGTCACGAAGTAATTTTACAGAGTGTGCCCTTAAGAGGTTACTTCAATACATAACAGCCAAAGAAAATGAAACACTCGGGAAGAGTGCTGCAGGCTTTCTAGTACACAGCAAAACAAGAAGCCAAAATCTTTGCACCATTATTATTCACAGCATGCATATATGGTCTATATCCTTTATGTAAATAAAATAGCTGTTGTTTTGTATAACTGTATCAAACGATTCTGATGCATTTCTGATATGGTTATATCCTTCATCAAAGCAACTGAATGTTCTGCAGTTTTTGTGCAGCTATTCAGTAAAATAACTTATTTGTTTAAAAGACCACAAATAACTTTATGTGAAGGGTGAAGTGAAATGTAGTTATCTGCTTTCTGTTTGCTGAATAAACTAAAAGCCTTAGTGCAATGTTGTTTGCTACCCATCAGAATTGCTTGTATAGAAGCACCATTCTAATATATCCAGGTTATGACTTCAGCATGCAAAGTAAAAAATAACCTTAGCATAGCAGAGTTTAGAACAGTGGATTGTGTTAGATATCATTAATGATTATTACTTTTATTTAGTTTATATACAATTGCAATAAATGTACTAAAACACAAGCAATGATGAATGTAGTCATGTAAGAAATGATGCTACATATCCGTACATATTATTTTAAATTATTGAACTAACACTTTTACCTTTCCAGCTGTGAAACCTAGATTTTCGTCCCATCTTGGGTGCAGTGTTCTAGATGAAGATGCAATCTCATTTCATACCTGCCTTCCCACAAATATATTCCGTTTTATTTTCCCATGATGTTTCTTTACACTGAAAAATGGGATAAGGAGTCAATAAGAACCTGTTTTCCACAAGAAAACTAGAAACCATGCTTTGTCATGCAACATGTAGATGTACCACAATACAAGATATTAAGCACCGTGGAGTGTTTTATACCATTTGAGCAATAGTTGATGACTGTTTGGGGAATGTTAAATTGGTAACAGTGTTGCAGAGTAAATTCTACAGCAAAACAAACATTTCTGAAAACTTATTGCAGAAGAAACCATATATGCTGGGAAAAGGAATGGTTACAGGCATGAGGACATCCATTTCAGTTCATATGCAGTCTAGTTGGTTATCTGCTTTATTTTTGCATTCTGCCAGTTTGCATTTAATTTTAAATTATGACTCAGCTTTCTTCATTAACAGTTGATACTCCACAGTAGGTAAGAAAAAACACGATATGTTAGTGACTCTGTATAGCAAACCCATGTCTTTACGTTAGTATGAAACTGTGTCATTTAATTAACAATATCATAGGACTGAAACATTCTATCACATTTTCATTTTACTCTTTTATAGTAACATGGCCAGTATTCTTTTGCTAGCCATCCATATGTTCATTGTGTTACTATAAGCCAGTTTCTGTAAGGATAAAGTGCATATCCTGACTGTTCCCCACTTTCATCCAGTACCCATATTCCCATTAAGGATCGCTTATGACTACCTCAATGCATGGTCTAGCTTTGCCTAATTTTAGCAAAACAAATCAATGAAATATTCCTGTAATCTTTGTAAGCCTGTTATCTCCCAAGAAAACCCAAACCCTCTTTGTCTAGAGAAATAACTTGATTAGAAAGAAAGCCATGCTGACAAAGTTAGAGGGCAGAAAGTGTAGCAACAATACAGAGCTGTTTTCCCACTGTAGAAAAAAATACTTGTGTAGCTCAATTCTAGACAACCTGACATAAGAGGAAGCTGGAGATAAGAGTGCAATCTAATAGCGTTAGCCAAACAGCACATAAACCTTTATTTCTAGTCAGATATTCATAAACTGTGACCTAATTTAAAACATTCTCAGAGCAAATGGATTGATATATGAAATACTGCTGTAGTTCCCCTAGGATCTGGTATCATAGAAGGACAATTATAATTTTATAGAAACATATTAAACTGTTACCAGGGGCCTACAGGGTTTTATATATTTTTTGGATTTAGACATTTATTAACTGGGTAAGCCCAGTGAGTATAACTGTCCTTTTTCAGGTGCAACCTGGGAGCACTTTCTGGTTAAGTGACTTATTGATAGTCATGCAATAGGCAAATGGAGGTGGAAAGAATCAAACCTTGTATCTTGGATACAAGAAGCAGCTCATTAGAAGCTCTTTGTCTTAATCATTTGCACTAATTGCCAGGCAAGTGTTGTTAGTATCATGAAGAAATGATGCATCACAATGCAATAAATAAAAAATCTGAAGATATTATTCATTGTTATCAACAACACTAACAGTTATAAAAGAGCAGGCGTGTAACCTTACATGCAATCTTATGCCAAAGGTTAATCACTACTACTTTATTTTACACTGTTATATTCTACCCATGGAAGTGAACAATACTTTGAAATAGCTTTTTTAGATAGGCAAGATCCAATGCGATACACTGAACTTAAATTTGATAGAGTTACATATCTTAAAACAGTGATGTATAAAACGTTACCTGAAATCCATTTCAGAATGGTTCGGCATTTTGATTTTCTTTTAAGTCTAAATACACTTAAAATATTATATGACCCATTAAACATATTACATTTAATAGAATGTATATGTTTTAGGTGCGTGGAAGACATGTTTTTGTCCTGGAAAATGTGTCTCTGTGGCTGAATACGGTATAGCTTTGCTTTATAATCTAACAGTCTGAAAACAGTTAACTGGAACTGTTTGGCCACTTGATGTTTATTTATTTCAATGGTAATCATTTTAATCTTTCACTTTAATTATTGTATGATTTTTTTTCAAAACAATGTGTGCTTTTAGTAGACCTTAATTATTTTAAACAGAACACTGTCTCCTACTTGTAAGCCATGCTGTACGGAATGTAGTTTAGTATTTTATTTATTTATTTACCAGGAAAGTCCAAGTTGGAACGGAGCCAGTTTTTAGTAGAGGCCCGGAGAAAATCCACATGAATGCAGGGAGGACATGCAGACTCCACACAGAAGGCACTCCAGCTGAGAATCGAACCAGGGAACTTCTTGCTGTGAGGCTACAACACTACTGCTGCACCACTGTGCCACCTTATCTGCAACAGATGGTACTAGTTGTCACTCATGCTTGACTGACAGGCTGCACTGATCATAGGATCATAGGAAGTTACAAGACTATTGGCCCTGAGGCCCTTATAAGCCTAGTCAAGAGTTTAGTCCATGTTTAGACAAGTCATCATCCGATGCTCCTGTCCAGCAGAAACATGGGTGGAATCCCTGGGATGTATTTTCTTTTTCCCATCCAGTTATCCAGATTGCACTTAAAAAGTAGTAAAGAGGTACTTTGCTTGACGTGGAGAGGGAGTCTATTCCAAAGATGGGGGGAGTCTCTGGGACTCAAATCTGTCCTGCCAACAAATGCTATTAATGTCACAGACCAGATTGAGGCCATGGGTGTGGGTTACTCGAGTGGAGCTTGACTTGTGGATATGTAGCAGTCCCATCAAGGCGGGGTCCAAGATCGCCTTGTATGCCAGACAGAGGTTACCTCTGAGGAGTCTATATGAAAATGAGTAGAGGGATAGGGCTTTTAGCCTCTCTGTGTATAGTAGATTTTTGAGGCACTGGATTCTCCTGGTGAGGAACCTCTGTGGTCTCTCCAGCTGCTGCATGTGCATTGCGAGGTACATGCCAAATGGGGCATTGTAATAAATAATGGGCCTTATAAGGGAAGAATGTAGGGGTGTTATGACCTCCTTGTCTTTGGATGAGATACCCTTACTTATGAGGTGGGCCATGTATAAAGCTTTCCTTACAATGGAAGCAACATGGTGGTCAAAAATCAGATTGTTATCAACCTGGGTGCCCAAATCACTCACTGCATGCTTAGGAAATTGTTATGAATGTGATAATTTGTGGGGGACATCACTCTCCCCACAAATTGGGGTTGAATCCCTACACAACCAGGCAGTGTATCACCCAGGTATGAGATGGAAAGGAGCTACAGCTTTTTTTGGATCTACTCCTGTACCCCAGATAGGTCTGCTTACTCCCAGAGGGATGGTATTTCTGATTATACCACTAGTACCTAGCAGGCTAACAACCAATTTACTAGATGCAGCCTGGCCTCAATAGCATAAAGAGAATTTGCACTGCTGTTCTGTATATGAACTTACAACAAGCATATCCAAACTAGGATTACACAGTAGCTACTTACAGAGATGAATCTTTGGCCTCGCACTCAGTGTAATTTTTTCACCATTCTCTTTGTGAACTACAATGCCTTCCATTAACCTGATCTACAGCAACTGCCTCACAAACAAATGATTATTGTTTACTCAGAAACAAACACAGATAGACTGACAAACACAGATGCAGGCACACACACATACACACACACACACGCACACTCGCACACTCGCACACGCGCACACACGCACACACACACACACACACACACACGTGCACACACACACACACGCACACACACACACGCACACACGCACACACGCACACACACACACACACACACACACACACACACACACACACACACACACACTTGTCTGTGAGGGCTGTCAGAAATCTACAAGTCCCCACAGCTTTCTTTCTGGCATATTAGTACTGCCACCACTCTAGATATGGTTAAAACCCAAACCTATGAGTTAACTGACGATTCCTGGTTTAGCTAAATATAGATTATAAAAATTAACACCTCATCAGTATTATGCTGAAGTGATCTGACTAAATGAAAGTAGATACTACAACTTGCCAACTTACAATGTCAAATGATATCCTGTACTTAAATAAAAAATAACAATACATGCATGAATAATAAGTACCAGCCACAGTTAAAGTCACACATAAATATGGTATTAGATTGAATGGCAAGTGTCTGCAGTGAGTTTAAGTGTGACTACTTATCGGATTGACAACAAGCAGTAAAATGGCACAGTGATTTCTCTCCTACATTACCCATTACACTAGGTGTACCACAAGGATCAGTCTTAGTCCCACTCCTGTTTAACATTTTTACTAGCAAACTCCATTCTGCTTCTGACATAGCCAAAATTATACAATATGCGGATGACTCCACACTTACATGTGCAGCTCCCTTCCTCCTTCTCTGAACTTCATGAAAAAACTCTACTATCTTTCACTGCTGTAGAATCATGACTTTCTGGCTCACGATTAACCCAGAACCAATATAAAACAAAACTAATGATATTCTCAAATAATAAACCCTACGCACACCTTTTCATATATACTCATCAAATAACACCAAGATTGAACCAGTATCACACACAATTGATAACCTGAAATTCAATAAACAACTGACAAATGTCATTAAAAAAGTTCACATTAAACTAGGCTCCATCTATAGAGCCAAACCATATCTTACTGATTTCACCAGGCAATCTATTGCCAGGACACATTTATTGTTTCCTCTCCTATATGCCTCTGCCATCTTCCCTAACCTGAAGAAAGCCGAACTAACTAAACCTGAAGTATGCTATAATAAAATTGCTCAATTTGCTAACAACTCCCCACATAGAGCACACCACTGTATTGCACTACTACAACTTAACTGGGTGGAATTTCTCAAGCCCCTTATATTTACCCATCTTACAATACCCACGGGATAGTATATCAACCTGAAAAAATGTCCAGCTTTCCAAAACCTACTAAAAACCCAATCCAAAACAAGACAACTCAGATCTTCTGATAAGCTCCTTCTACAAATAACTAAGACCAACAATTTCCATGGAGACTCTCTGCATGCCAGTAGTATCTCCACGATATGGAGCATGACCCTCCAATCAGTATTAACCAGTGTTAACCCCCAAATATTTAAAACACTGCTCAAGTCCCACCTATCCAAATTAGGACTCTGCTCCTGTTTCAATCCTGGCTGAATAATAACACTATTCAAAAATGTGTCTAATTTCTACCTTACTATCCCAATGATTAGATACTATACTACAAAGTTACCTTCCATCTTTTTCTCCCACTAACTTCCATTATTATTGCTTTTTCTTTTTTCTTTAATACACTAACACAGATTTTATAGCTATACTAACTAACAATAACATATTTTACTTTCCACTTTTTATACATAATAATATTTCATCTTTTAACATATCCTTGATTACTTTTCAACCATAGGATCTAGCGTTAATTTTTATATAAAATACTGACTGACACCTTATGCAATTTTGGAAAAATGTTCTACCCATGTATTGCTCTTATACTGTGTACTTAGTGTGTATATTTCCTTGAATGCACACCTTATGTTAGTATTTAACCTGTGACTGCAAACTCCTATTTTCAATGTTTTACTATAGTTGTAAGTGTAAGTTTTGAACATGCTGTGGATTGAATGTAAGATAGGGCTTTCCCCCCCAGGACTCCGCTGAAAATGGGTTAACCACCAAGTTGGACTATCCCAGTAAACAAAAATTAAAATAAAAAAATAAAAAATAAATAAAACACAACTGGTGTTCATCTCTAGTGTAACATCTGACACAAGTACACTAAACACGACTGTTGCCCAATTCCAGTGTAATATCTGACAACAGCATACTAAAGATGACTGGTGCCCATCCCCAGTGTAATATCTGACACAAGTATACCAAACATGGTTGGTGCCCAACTCCAGTGTAATATCTGACACAAGTATACTAATCAGAGCTAGTGTCCAACCCCAGTGTAATATCTGACATAAGTATACTAAACAGGACTGGTGCCCAACTCCACTGTAATATCTGACACAAGTATACTAAGCAGGACTGGTGCCCAACCCCAGTGTAATATCTGATGCAAGTATACTAAACACAACTTGTGCCCATTCCCAGTGTAATATCTGACACAAGTATACTAAATATGACTGCTACCAATTACCACTGTAATATCTGACACAAGTACACTAAACACGACTGGTGCCCAACTCCAGTGTAATATCTGACACAAGTATACTAAATATGACTGGTACCCATTACTAGTGTAATATCTGGCACAAGTATATTAAACATGGTTGGTGCCCAGCTCCAGTGTAATATCTGCACAAGTATACTAAACATGGTTGGTGCCCAACTCCAGTGTAATATCTGACATAAGTATACTAAACACAACTGGTGCCCATCCCCAGTATAATATCTGACACAAGTATAGTAAACAGGACCAGTGCCCAACCCCAGTGTAGTACCTGACACAAGTATGCTAAACACAACTGGTGCCCATCCCCAGTGCAATGTCTGACACAAGTATACTAAACATCACTGGTGCCCATCCCCAGTGTAATATCTGACACAAGTATACTAAACAGGACTGGTGTCCAACTCCAGTGTAATATCTGACACAAGTATACTAAACATTACTTGTGCCCATCCCCAGTATAATATCTGACACAAGTATACTAAACATGTCTGGTACCCAATTCCACTGCAATATCTGACACAAGTATACCAAACACAATTGGTGCCCAGCTCCAGTGTAATATCTGACACAAGTACAGTAAACATGACTGGTGCCCATCCCCAGTGTAATATCTGACACAAGTATACTAAACAGGGCCAGTGCCCAATCCCTGTGTAATATCTGACACAAGTATGCTAAACACAACTGTTGCCCATCTCCAGTGCAATATCTGACACAAGTATACTAAACATGACTGGTGCCCATCACAAGTGTAATATCTGACACAAGTATACTAAACAGGGCCAGTGCCCAACCCCTGTGTAATATCTGACACAAGCATGCTAAACACACCTGGTGCCCATCTCCTGTGTAATATCTGACACAAGTAAACTAAGCACGACTGGTGCCCATCCCCAGTGTAATATCTGACACAAGTATACTAAACAGGGCCAGTGCCCAAGCCCAGTGTAATATCTGACACAAGTATGCTAAACACAACTGGTGCCCATCCCCAGTGCAATATCTGACACAAGTATACTAAACATGGCTGGTGCCAAATTCCAGTGTAATATCTGACACATGTATACTAAACATGACTGGTGCCCATCCCCAGTGTAATATCTGACACAAGTATACTAATCATGGCTGGTGCCCAATTCAAGTGTAATATCTGACACAAGTATACTAAACATGGCTGGTGCCCAATTCCAGTGTAATATCTGGCACAAGTATACTAAACATGGCTGGTGCCCAACTCCAGTGCAATATCTGACACAAGTATACTAAACATGACTGGCGCCCATCCCCAGTGTAATATCTGACACAAGTATACTAAACATGACTTGTGCCCATCCCCAGTCTAATATCTGACACAAGTACACCAAACATGGTTAGTCTTCAAACTCATTGTAATGTCTGACATAAATATACTAAACATGGCTGGCCCCCAGACTTAGACTGATCTCTGGTACAAGCATACTAAACATATCTATTTCCCATCCCTAGTGTAATACCTGACACAAGTATACGAAACACAACTGGTGCCCAAGCCCATTGTAAATTTGACACTAGTGCACTAAAAATGGTTAGGCTACAAACCCAGTGTAATAGCTAATGCAACTATGCTAAATAACAATAGCTCCCAAAGTCCGTGTAATATCTGACACAAGTATGAAAAATGTAACTTGATCCCAAACCCAATGTGATATCTGACAAAAGTGTACTATACATGGCCGGTGCTTAACCCCAGTGTAATATCTCATTCAAGTACATTAAACATGATTAGTCTCCAAACTCAGTGTAATATCTGATACAACTACACTAAATATCACTAGCCCCCAAAGCAGTGTGATATCTGACACAAGTATATTACATATGACTGGCCCCAGAACTGAATCCTGCATCACTCCAGTTTTTACTGATATTCTTAATGATAGCCATATACCAAGAACCACATATTGCCAGCATTACTTTAGTTCCCCATTCTTCTGTGGAGTTTCTTCCTATTTTGCATTAATTCTGACATTCACAATTGCCATCCCTTGCTTCCACTAGTCCCTAATCTATTTACTTCTCTGCACCATCGTATATGTTAGCTGAATTCTGCATGGTCCTCTTTTGTGCTCATGATATACTCCTATTAAGCCCCCTTTATTCATATGGCAACATTTCTATTTGCCCTATCCAGCATTATTTAAAAACCATGACATTTTATTATAAAGGAAACTCAACCTAATATAAATGTCATACTTCTCTTAGCCTTGCTAGATATCTTAAACTAACTCAACTCTTCCTTTTTCCTTCTAATTCTCATCTTCATCAACCTTTGCTTTATTAACTGCTCACCCTGTTACTCTAATTTTCTCTGCTATAGCAAGTTTCATGACTACCTTCACTTGATAATGATTGCCACCCTTCCATTTCTGTTTTATCACCCAAGCCTTAAATTATGGTATGTGGGTTTATATGATTACCCATGTTTGACTTTTAAATAGCTTGAACAAATTCAGGAAAAATAGTGGAACCCATGGCAAGAAAGAAAATTATAGGGGTGGTAGCACTTAACCTGCAGCCGACACAGGTTCTAAAGCAATGCATTGATACAGTCAGACAGTTAATTTTACCACTGAGAAATCAAAAGTTTTAATAGGAGGCAACGTGGAGCTCTCAGAAAAATGTTTGCTTCATTACAAACTAGATAAAATTACACTACATGTGAGATACAATGGCTGTCCCAAGCGACAGCTTTGAAGGTCCACTGCCTTAATGAAAGTTACTTGTACTGCTGACAGATTCTCAGCTCATGGAGTTTTCTACAGTTTCATCTGGGGTTTAATATCAGTAATTCCTTTTCATCTGACTGTCTTGGACTAGTAATGACTAAAGTAACTAAAGCTATTTGATGGCATGAATTTTCTGCACAAAAGAAAGAAGTAATCCCAACACTGTATAAAAGCTTAGCTCATTTTCTTCTTTAACATTCGGGAATAATTTTTGCTCTAAATAAACACAATTATTTTACTCAGATTAAAAAGAAATTCAAAGATTCATAACAAAATTGACCATGGAGTAAAAGAAAATATTCCTACATAATCAGACTAAAGCTAAATAGAATGTTGACTTGTAGGAGAATATGTGGTTAAGTTATTCATGTGCACTAAATTATGATGTGACAGTAATCTAATTTATAAAGATTTTAGGGACCCTTCTTAGTGAAATGCAGTGTAGACAAACATCTTTTAGAGAAGGTTTTCAGGGAAAAAAGAAATAAAGAAGTCTGGTCTTTTAGCCCATGGTTCGATTCATGACCTCAAAAAAAAATTCCCTCCAGTCTCAGGAAGTGGTAATGAATTACATAAGTAAATGGAGTGAAAAACATCCTGGAGGATAGGACTATCTAAAACTATATAAGATGATGGGCCGGATTCACGAAGGCTTGCACGGAGTCTTAGAATAGAGTAAGACTCCATGCAGCCATCATGTCCGACGAGCGATCCAGGAACAGCCTGTAGGGGCGTGTAAGAGAGCTCCTAAAACGGCTCTTACATGGACAGGGCTGGGATATGCAAATTACCTCAATCGAAAGGCATGCAAATGAGGTAGATTTGCAATTCAGGAAACCCGAACCTGTCTGAGTAAGAGCAGTGTTATTTGCAGAAATGTACTCAGTTGACAACTGATTACAGTTCTGCAAATAGCAAAACGGAGCCGTGACAGCTCCAAATAAAGGTTGCATCCAGTGCAGGAAGCATGCCAATGGCCAAATATATGGCCATGTGAAATGTTTCCTGATGCAATATGAAAATAATAATATTTTATTTTTTTTCGTCAATTTCCGATGTTTAAGCGTAGCACAGCACCGCGCAAACGGGGTGCACTCTAAAACCCAGAATACTAAAAATTAAAATCCACAAATATGGATTTTATTGAAATTGTTAATGTACAATGCAAGGGAATGGCAGGCTGAAGACAACATGGCCACCGAGTAGAGGTTGCTAAAGGGGGAAGCTCAGTCTAACACATGTAACCAAGCATTAGTAGGCAATCCTATGTACATGAGCGTTAGGATAGTGAATCGCAAGTTTACATAGCAAATGAGCACAGTCAGTGGAGTGTAGGAGTAGGATATGGGGAGTAACAGAGTAGAAGATAGGTGACATCATGAGGAGGGTATGTATGAAAGAAGTGAAGCTCATTGGAGCAGAGTGGCATGTGTCAGCTGTCATTCACACATCATGGAAAGAGGTGTGTCAACAAGTAGGCTAGGGAAAGGCAAGAAATGGAAGGTGTATGCTGTGGATAACACCAAAGTTTCTTGCTGAGCGGGTATGCGCTCGTGTCCGCGTGTGTAAACCCGAGTAAAACAGAGTGCGCGTGCGTGTAAGAGTGAGTGGGCGCGTGTAAGCCGGAGTAAGCATGTATAAGGCTGTTTAAAGAGTTGTAAGCACGTTTGCGCTGGTGTGCGTGCGTTTTAACCCAAATAAGCAAGTTTTAGTCTGTGTAAGCATGTGTGTGCGCATGTTAGCTGCTGTGTGCGTGTTTGCGCTTGTGTGCATGGTGTCCCCCCCCTGAGGAAACAGAAAGGAAAAAGGAAGCACAACAAATAGTAGGAAGCTACCAGGGAGTACTAGCAGAGCTAGCAGGTGAAAACTATCAGAATCAGGCAATTACACAGGCAGTACACTAGCCCAGCCCAGCCTAGCACTTAAAACTCTGCAAACAACAGTCCATTATGTTTCTCACAACAGACACTGCAGTAAGCTAATAGAAGTGAAAACTGAAAAAGCTTTACTGAGACAAAGAAATGTTAGGGGCTGCCATTGCTGTTATAAGGCGACATGCAACATGCTGAGGGTGGTGACAATGGAAATGCTGCTGGACAACCCACAGTGAGGAGACGGAGAAGAGTGTACAGGCCCAGGGTAACCTATCAGGGGCTACATGAGCTGGAGATAGTGGAGCACTATAGAGTGGACAGAATCAGGCAATCAGAATCAGGCAATTACACAGGCAGTACACTAGTCCAGCCCAGCCTAGCACTTAAAACTCTGCAAACAACAGTCCATTATATTTCTCACAACAGACACTGCAGTAAGCTAATAGAAGTGAAAACTGAAAAAGCTTTACTGAGACAAAGAAATTCTAGGGGCTGCCATTGCTGTTATAAGCCGACATATGCAACATGCTGAGGGTGGTGACAATGGAAATGCTGCTGGACAACCCACAGTGAGGAGACGGAGAAGAGTGTACAGGCCCAGGGTAATCTACCAGGGGCTACATGAGCTGGAGATAGTGGAGCACTATAGAGTGGACAGAGACCTCCTGCAGCAAATTGTTGAGCTGTGCAGGCCACACCTCACACAAAGAACCAACAGAGGGGAACCCATCCCAGTGGAAACCAAGGTATTTGTTGGCCTAAGAATATTAGCAACAGGTACCTTCCAGAGACCAACTGGTGATATGATGGGGATATCACAGGCATCAGCATCCAGGGTACTACACCAGTTCCTGGATGCCATGTCAGCACATTTTGGTGATCATGTATATTTCCCCAATTCCCGTGAGGTATTGGCCAGCAATATGCATCTCTTCCAGCAAATAGCAGAATACCCTGAGGTAGTGGGTGCAATAGACTGCACGCACATATGCATCAAAGCACCAGCCGGTGAGCGGGGTAGGGTCTACTTCAACCGCAAGGGCTTCCCCTCCATCAACTGCCAGGTCATGTGTGATGCCCAGGGCATAATACTGAATGTGTGTGCAGACTGCCCTGGAAGCTACCATGATTCCCATAACTGGCATCTGATGCAGCTGTACCAAACATTTGCCAATGGGGACATCCCACATGGTCACCTAGTGGGGGATGCTGGCTATGCACTGGAGCTATGGCTGATGACACCCATCAGAAACGCACACACACCTGAACAGGAACACCATAATGAGGCACACGCACAAACATGTAATGTAATATAGCATGTGTTTGGGCTGCTCAAGTCATGGTTCCGGTGCCTGGACACATCTGGTGGAGCCTCGCAGTTCTCACCAACTACATGTACCCAAATTGTCATGGTATGTGCTATGCTACATAATATGATCCTGTGAAAACAGCTGCAGCAGGACCAGCATAGGCCTGGGCCAAACAGCCCCCCCACCATTGCCAAGGCCATCACAGGCAGAGCGCGACTCGGAGGAGGAACAACCTGAGCCTGCCCCAGTAGGCAGAAGGAGGCATGCCCAGTATGCTTTGGCCCTGGCAAAGAGGCAATGCATAGCACATACACTGGCTCAGTAGGAACTCTGGAAATGATACCTCTCTCCGACTCACACATATAGTAAAAGGGATGCCTAAATTGACACTACCTGCTTTCAAACATGTACAGGGAGTGTAGTATGTGCATCCGACATAGGCAGCCCTGCATCACCACCTAAGGCATGATTGCCATGTGTTAAGCAATAAAAAGCAGTGCTAAACAGCATTTACCACCATGGAGTATATGCAAACAAAATCGCACACACCAACTAGCACAACTGTGGTCAATGTTCAGTAATATTGGGCAACGTCCAGCAATGCTGGTGAATATTGAGCAATGTCTGACAAGCCTGGTCTAAGTAGGGCATAGCTGAACAAAAGCCAACATGCTCATGTTTGCTTAACTGGCCCTTAAGCAGTCTGGTCTGCTCAGTATGAAAATATAAAGCAGTGATGGGCCTTGAACCCAGGATACTGTGCACTATAGCCAAAGTACTGAACCACTAAACCATGACCGTATTGCAGTGGTCAGCCTGTATGAAGGAATGTTGATAAGTCTATGCAAAGTATTTCATGGAAACCCTGCAGGCACAGCATAATCCCTGTCGAGTTATGACACAAAGGTGAGTCCTGCAGTGAGAACAGAACCTGACTTCCAACACACACAGTATAAATGTTAATATCAGTCATGTTCGCACACATCAACAAATGTAGTGGACCTCAGATAGCAACATAGTGAAAGGTCACACTGGGCATGCTCACACACTTGAATAAATGAGACAAATGTCAGGCAACAAAACACGGAATGGCAGAACTGGGCATGCTCACACACTTAGGCTATGTCTGAGTACAGCAGTGGGCCACGCATATCTGGCAGTTGCATGTGTTAACCCAGGAACCTGTCACTATACAGCAATCTGCCCTGTGCACACAGTTATATGACAACAGACACATCTATAATACAGTGGAACCCTGTCATAATCAAATATGTTCTGCAGATACCGAAGTTGTTCATAGAAACTGGTAAAGCAAAGATGATAAAGACCTGCAAACAGTATCAGCAATAAACATTGTGCATCTTGAACATTAGCATAGGTTCAGAGGTTGATACTAGGCTATCTGCACTAGGGCATGTACAAGCCTAGCCAGAGTGTGTTTGGCATTCGCAACCCTGTCAGATTACTACATTGTGTGTGTGAATAGTAGGTCACACAAGATAGCCCATGTATGTTTAGGCTAGTGTGCCTCTGTCTAGCAGGGACACAGAAGATATCCCAGGGGTAAACATACGATCACCCATACAGTCGTCAAGATGTCTCCTGTAGGTGGTCAGTGGCTGGCTCTGCCTATGTGAAACTGGGATTACATTCTGGAGTGAGTGGAGCCTCTGGGATAAGAATCTGTCCCTCCACAATGTCCTATTAACATCTGTGCTGAGGTATACGTCCCTGGAGTGTGTAGCTCCAAGGGAGTCGGATATCCTGAGGTGGAGCATGTCCAGTAATTCTGGGTTGGGTATATCTGTAAACAACAGGCACACACCATATCTGAGTAGGTGGTAAGCGACTGAGTAGAGCTGGAGTTATTGCATCTGAACTGTGCAGGGCATCTGTGTGAGTCCCTAGATCTGCTTGGTGAGGAACTTCCGTGGCCAGTACAGTTGCTGCAGGTGTCGGGTAAGGTACACCCCAAATGTGGCATTGTAACCAAGCATGAATGTGATGAGTATAGGGGCACAATGACCTCACTCGATCTGGATGTGAAAACCATATGGGATAAGGTGGCCCACATAGAAGGTGTGTCCAACCACTTTGGCAACGTGAATGTCAAAGGCGACAGTACGAACAAGTCATGTCCCCAAACCCCTAACAACTCCTACCGTATGTAATGGAGTACTACCTATGTGGTAATGTGTGGGCATGTTGTTATTCCCAAAGGGGATGACTATGCAACTAATGGCATTTAGCTGTAGGCCATGGCTCAGGCACCAGTCATCCATCTCTGTGAGAGCCTGTTTGAGTATGCATGTGGCAGCTGGAGAGTTGATCATGGCACCCAGTTTGCAGTCAAGTGCAAACATGTTCAGCCATATTCACCCTGTGGTAGCCTGTACATCAGACAAATATATACTGAACAAGAGAGGTCCCAGGACCGAGCCGTGTGGGATGCCACATGTAACTGGTGTATAGTCAGACATGGCACCTGCAATTCTGACCATGTGGGTGCTATCCCTGATCCAGGTATTGATCCATCATGTGAGATATTTGTCCATATCGATGCTGGTGAGCCTATGCATAATGGCCAAGTGGGTTATTGTGTTTAAGGGTTTTGCAAGGTTCAGTTAGGCTGTGTGGACAGCCGTCCCTATGTCGATGGACCTGTTAGCCATTTAAAGAATACAAACAGGTTCAAGAGGCAAGATCTGCCCACAGCAAAGCTGAAATGTGTAGGACACAGTGTCTGTAGGTTCCCAATGTCTATGTGTATGAGTCCCACGACAATACGCTCCATAGCTTTGCAGAACAGGCTACTTAGGCTTATAGGGCAATATTGTCTGTGGTCCATTGTGGCACCAACTCTGTGGAGCAGGACCACTGATGCTGTACCCCATTCCTTGGGTACATATCCTGTGGTAACTCCGATATTGAACAGTGATGTAATGTGAGGGTTGCGTCTGTCATGATGCTCATGTAAGATGCAAGCTGGGTCACTGTCTGGTCACATTGATACTGTGATGTACGCTTTGGGGAGGGCAGCACTCGCCTGTTACTGTGTGATGTCAGGGAGGTTATACTCTGTTGGGATGAATAGTTGCTCCTTAGGGGGGATGGGTGGGAGACATCTGCACTGAACCTGTTTGCCAGGATGTTGGCAATGCCAGTGGGTTCAGGGTAGGTTTAGTCAGTATGCAGTAACTCACAGCATATCAGAGAGTGTCCACCCAGGTTCCTGACATAACTGAAGAAGGCCGTGTGATAGTCCTACGTGTCTGTTGCAATTGTCTGCTAGAAGCGGCCCTTAGAAAAGTTCATGAGTGATTGTAGCTGTCTGCTAGTACAGATCACAGATGCCTTCCCAGTCTGGGATTGTGCTCTATCATGTAGTAGCTTCCTCCTGACGTTGTACAGCTTATTAATGGCTGGGGTCTACCAGACAGGTCCCCTGCCATTGGAGTAGTGAGTCGTGTTGTTATTTGGGATAGCACAATCCATGCAGTCCACTAGGTGTCCATAGAATGTGTATGTAAAGGATGCAGCAGTGTGAGCTGTATTTGCCACTGTCTCAGGGTCTCCGAAGGATACCACCTTGCTTCGGTGAAGTGAGACGTTGGCGCATGAGAAGTTCACCAAGATTACCCAGGATGGGTGTGTGGAGGGTATATGTATGTCCAGTGAGATACATGTATGTTCTGACCTTACTAATGAGGGGTATATCGCTGGTGTGGAACATAGAGTCCCCATGTTGGTGATGATCAGGTCCAATATGTATTCCCCCTTGTGGCTGTGCTGACTGGTTGTGCCATAGCATATGAGTCTACAAATTGTAGCGACTGTTGGGTGAGGGTATCGGGGCTTGAGTAGTATCCCCAGACAATATTTGTGTATATGAAGTCACACAATATAATGGTGTTTGTGGAGACCTTCATATTCTCCATAGTTCCCACGAAAGCCGAGTGTGGTTCCTGAGTTTGGGAGTGTCTTCTGTAGCAGGCAACAAACTGAAAGGCAGTATTGCACAATGGTAGTTGTATATGTATGGTCTGTGATGCTTTGTGCAGTGCTACTAACCTGGAGGTGTGTGTATCTGTGATGTATATGGATACTCCCCCTAGTTGTGTTGTCTGTTCCAAGTCTTGTTGTCAGACAGCATGGTATGAAACATAACCTGGTAGTGCTGGTGTGCATAAGCGAGCCTAAACCAGGCTTCTGTCAGTGCACAGATATCGCTATCCTCCATACTGAGGAGAGTCCTGAGTGGCCGCAATATGAGGTTAACACAACTGTTGTTGAGCAGCATTACCCTTAGTTTCATTTAACCTGTAATGTCTATGGAGGTGGGTTTGTCTTCTGAGCCCTGCTTAAAAAAGGCACTATGGTGGTAGCAAGAGCCTTAGCCAGCATTCCAAAGTCCAAGGGTGAGAGGTGTAAGCTGTCCATAGTGAAGCTACGTGGCATGTTGAGCATGTCACCATAGACTGACAGACACTGTATCCCCTATAAATTAAACAAATATGTTAGGCAACTGTTAAATGTGATATGTGTGTATGTATACTCTGACATCATAATTGGTGGGTGTAAGATGCTAGACAAGGTCAGGGTCATACTGGCCTCGGCTACATGATCAGAGTGTTCCTCCATGTATCATGTCATGTGGTCCAGGGAGTAACGTCTGAGGTTATACACACCAGCATGGACAATGATGGTGCCAGTCCTGTACTTGTTTTGGAGTGACCTGACTGCCTGTGTTATGCGGCAGATCCTGGCACCCAACAGACAGCCCAAAGTGACTATTCCCTTGTTAGGGCTGGTGAGTGGTATGTCAGTGTGTCTGACCATAAGTGTCGCCTATTACAAGTGTATTAGGTGTGTTGTTTAGCCCGAAAGGCAGTGACTGTGTGGCACACTGACATTGTGAACTTAGTGATATGTGGGTATTGTAGTGGGGTAGCAGGTGTGTGTGTCTCAGCTTTGGAGGTCTCTGCTGCTTAGGTAGAGTACATTTACAGCATCCGAGTATGTCTATGTGTGATAATGTAGTTTGACTGCTGTTGCTAGAGGATATGTGAGACTGATATGTGGTGTGTGTGGTTACCTTCACCACCTGATAGACTGTGCCAGTCATGGGTCGAGAGAGTTCAGCACTCTGTATGTCTATATAGGTGCATCTCACACATATATCTGAGTTTGTCGGGAGGAGGAGAGGGTTGTCTGTGTACATGAGGCAGATGTGACATTGTGTCAATATCACAATATCCACCAGCTGGACTGAAGAGTACACACGAAACCGACCCCTGGACATGCCAGGATATTATCATGACATACTCTGTAGCCTGATCACAAAGGATCAGTAGGGTGTTAAGCATGTAAAAGAGTATAACAGGGATTAGTGCTCATGTTCGTTGGTGTTTTGTAAAGAGTAGCAGAGACGGAGTCCAGACTGAATCATGACACCTCCTTCAGCTATATCATAAATAGCAATGTACACCCATATATGTCCTGAGTCAGGGCCAACTGTACCTGAGTGACAATGCCGACATCATGACAGACAGGCTCATATGTACATACCCAGCTCCCACTGACAATAGTCCATATCATCATACCAGGAGATATCACATGTAGAATGGATAAGCTGCTACCCCCACTGTCAAAAGCATGGCAACAAGTGGAATACATTGATTCCCAATATGTGTCATGCACAAACTACAGAACAAACAGATTATGCACCTGAACAGACAGCTGAGCCTCACCTCCTACACAGGATGTGGAACCGTTGAATGTGTCACAGCTACATATGGCACTCCCCACAAGTGTTGGTGCACAACACACCATGGGAAGTCAAGTCCAGTATGCCTATGAAGTCTGATTTGCAAGTTCATGGAGTCCATCATGGTTGCAGTCATAAACAGAGCTATTGGAAGCTGACATACACACAACCCTACCAACTGTGGTATGTTCATGTGCGGATCATGGTTCCCAAACATGCTAGACTGTTTGCAAGGCAGCCACCCAGGACATACATCAATGAACACATCTACACATGTGTCACATTGACTTTGAATAGCCCTTTATCAACATCCCAGACACATGTAGTATCCACAAAACCAACAAGCTGTGTATAAATATGTGTTGACATATGACAGAATGTCAATGTGTCCACAGATAGATCACACAAGGTAAGGTATCTGAGGTTTTGTTCAAACTGTTGACACCTGCTGACCCACATGGACCATTCCTGGAATGGCATAAAACAAAGTGTACACACATCACCATGTCCAGTCTGATGATGTCACAATCCTATAAATACAGCAGGAGAAGGGAAACCAACCAGTAAAGCAAATAGTGAGCCGTGTTAATGTGTCTCTCTCTAGTATCATAACATAATTAGGTAGGGGTTTGATTCCTGCAAACAGTGAGTGTGTGTGTGTGGGGGGGTGGGGGGGAGCTGTGTGTATGTGTGCAATTGTCTTTGAAAGGAGTGCCCTTTTTGGAGGCTGGGAAAACACACTAAAAGAGGTACATTCCTCTTTGGAAAGACTGATGATGTCACCATCCCACAAATACAGCCTGAGAAGGGAAACCACCAAGTAAAGCAGATAGTGGGCCATGTTAATGCATCGCTCTGTGGTATCATAACATAGCTAGGTAGGGGTTTGAATCCTGCAAATGCTGACTGTGTGTGTGTCACTGTTGGTCAATGCGGTGTGGGTTTTGCTTTTACTATGGTATGACATAGTATGATTGCAACAGTAAGTGCATTGAAACACATAAGGTATCTGTGTGACAAATATATATGTGTACATGTCCTCTCAATCAGTACATAGGTGTGAAGCCTGCATACTACATTAATACATTTGTTTCCATTGACAGGTTGTGCCGCTGCTTCTCAGATTGTAGGTCACATATGTATGTATGTAAGAAGGCCGTCCACTGTCGTGTTCTGTGGCCAAGGTCATCTGTAGCACACACACCCATGACAGTTACTTAAGAGTAGTGTGAGTGAGGGTATATGACTGGGGTTTATGTCAGACATGGTCATACACAACAAAGACTGCCAAGAATGGACAGTCTTTATAGGTGTATGACTGCCTTGTGGATATGCATTCAGGCCTTTAATGTCTTATGTGATACACCTTGGGACTCCACAATACCTATGGATATGTGGATACCAAGGGACACATGACATAACATGAGGCTGTATGTACACATTGGTACCCAACATACATGTTGAGGGCTACCACTTGTGTGGTACTGACGGGATAGTATGTATAGTACATGAGGATGACTATGCCATAGTCGGCTTACTGCTATACAGCATGTATCAGACAACAGGTATCTGTCTGTATGATACCCTTGTGTAGGATATGCATCCCATACAGGGAATGCATTGTAGGCCAATCCATGCATTTCCAGATTTGGATGGACAGACCCCTAGTGTGTCTGCATGTACCTAAGGGGGCTATATGCCAAACAGGTGTGGCCACAGGAATGGGTGGCAGTCATTACCACTGGTTAGTGTTATAGTGTAGCACCGGAAGGATCCAATTGTTACTGGGTTCCCTACTACTGTGTGCCATTTGTCAGGACATCATCCAGTGATTGCTTATACTCATGCTGTTGAGGTTGTGTATACTACCAGACCGCAAATCATTGACAGATATTAACAGTATCACCCACAGCATAGTGTCAACCCATGTCATACACATGTCTACCCATGTTAGTACATAACTGTAGTAAAATGCATACTGGCCATTGAAAGATACTATGAGATGTTAACAATGTGTACGACAGGGTATGCCACACGACCCATGTGTCCACTATGCACGTACATCCAGACAGTGCACACCCACCATGTTCACAGATGTACACTTGCTAATCTGTACTGCACACATCACACACATACTGTCCACTCACTAACACATGCTGGCAACACATTACACTTCAGCCAAGTGGCACATGGGTGGACAATACATACTCAGACCTAACAGTGGTGTAAACAATGCTACATTGACAATCAGAGCTTTGATGCATAATGTCTGCTCAGATATACCTACAAGGATGTCGCTACACTTCCTTGTTGACAACTTGCTATTATTGCTACACTGCTATAGTGTCACCCTGTGCATCAGCACCATGTTAGCCTGTCTCTCCGTCAATGATGAAGATGACAGGAGGTGACACAGGTATCATCATATGCACAGGGCATTTTGTTGTTTGCCAGAGCCTGACATTGACCCATCCAATTGACATGTCTGTGTGTGTGTGTGTGTGTGTGTGTGTGTGTGTGTGTGTGTGTGTGTGTGTGTGTGTGTGTGTGTGTGTGTGTGAGGGACAACAGTACAGCATGGGCCAATGTTGATGTAATGTGTGCGTGTATGTGTGAGCCCTAGTTGTTTGGTTAATGTGTGTGTGTCTGCATGAACACAGCTTCACCATGTGGCTGCCATATATGGTAGTTTGTGAGACAGCCACAGACTGTACCAGCTAGGCTGTACAGATTACTGTCTCCGTCCATGGACACAGTACCTGTGCCTGGCAGGGGTGCTATGGACAGTATCTGGTACCAACCCTGACTGGGTACTGTCATCAGAGGCAGAGGTATGATGACTGGACCCATGTCCCTGCTGGGACTGGCCAGAGCCACGTGCACGTGGTCTACTGGGACAGTCAATGAACAGGCCAGCCCCACATTGCTGGGGCTGGTACTGCCACTACGGGAGCGGCTGTGAACTGTGGGCCGTCCGCAACCACTGCCAGCTGTTGCTGTTGCTGGCATGCTTCCGTGTCGACATCGCAACCGTCCCGCACGGTCCTGGCTCATGGAAGACATGTTGTGGAGGGCATCTAATGTCTCCCCCCAACGTCTATCAACGACCTCGGTGTAAGTCCGGATGGCACCGGCAAGGTCACGGATGCTGTCATTGATAGCAGTGTAATGTGCCCTCTGCGCCCTAAGTCCCTGCCTGGTGTACCGTTCCATACGTGCCTGAGCCTGCATTACAGCCTGGACATACTGGTCATCGTAAGACCTGTGACGGCATGCCTGCCAGGGGCAATATGACCAGTGGTGCTCCCATGAGAACCCCTGGACCTCTGCCTATGTGGTACCGTTCTGGGTTTACGGCTATGGCTGCTGTGAGGGGATGCAAGTTCCATGGGTACCACACTCTCCTGGTCAATGCCAACTGTATGCTGTCCCTCGCCTAAGGCCATTGGTGGTGAGGCATGTATTGACAGTATGAGTGTGCGCATAGATGGGGTTGAACGCTGTGTACTGTCGATTGGCGGACCAACGACAGACCCTGTCAAATCTTCCTGTGCCAAAATACATGTGTCATCATCACCACTATTCGTGGCAGTGGCTTCAGGTTGCCTGCTGCTTTCGCCAACCCCTAACTTAACACCTGTGAGAGGAAGACAGGAAACACACTTTACAGTCTGCACATGCACACATGCAAGCATGCACACATGAACACATGAACAACACATGCACACCTGCACACATGAACACATGAACACATGCACACATGCACACATGCACACATAGACACATGCACACATGCACACGTGAACACTAATACACACCTCACTACAGCACATACACACACATACCAGCAATCCAACACATACTCTATCAGTATCACAAGGTAGACAGTCACCACACATGTGTCAGCATGCAGAATATGTGTTGCACAAGCCCATGCAGTGCAAGTGTAGACTCCCCTATTAAATGGCATTATACATGGCTTTGATGCAACTGTGTAGTTGTTCAGTGATTGGCTACACCCTGGAACACAATGTGTACATGGACACAACATTGCTGTGCAGGTATTATCAGCTCTGCAATGCCCTGTGCACCATCACTCACAAGTATACATGCCATTGCTGCATGTGTTATCTGTGTGACACATAGATATCCATGTCTGAGTGCAGTGTCTGTGTCCATAGCAGATAATAGTGGGCATGGGTGTAGCACATGCATGCTATGTACACACATGGGATGTGCGGTGCATGTTGACGTGAAGGAATCCTAATGCTTGATATGGCCAGTGTACAGTGGTTATGGTGAATGTGGGACATATTGCAGATATGTGGGTGCCAGACTTGGCATGGCATGCTACACGAATGCAACATTAAACACCACACATACCAAATGTGTGTCAAGTGACCTATACACCCACTAGCATTCCAGGACATATATGTGACACTTTGTGTGGATGGTGACTGCTGTGCATATTGTGTATACTGGCATATGTAAGCATACAGACAACATGCTATGCATGTTGTGTATAGGTGCATATGTTTGCACACACACAACACTGAGTTGCAAAACAATGACTGCTATGAGTAGTACTGTGGTCACTGTAACTGGATGGGGTGTAGTACCCTGTGCCATCATCAACATGCATCTTGTGGTCACTCACAGCTACTAATGTGTGCAAGACCACCACCTAGCATGCTGTATCTGAACTGCAATGCAGTGGCTACATTCACAATTACACAACCACCTTGTACATGGGTGTGTGAGGTGCCCAATAGGGAGCATTGCCTAACATGACTGTGTTATGTGTTGCAGAGTGTTGCACAGCCCCATGATAGGCCTTTACCCCTGAGGTACATCATGTGTGTGCATGACATGTGGGATACTGAAGTGTGACCTTACAGCGGGTGTGTGGTAATGCCAAATGTAGCATGTTTTCGTGTACTACGTATGATAAACGTGTTCTGTTGTGTACAGCTGTAGCATCTATGCATATCCAATGTGCAGTACAGTGTTGCCACAATTGTGTCTGCTGCACTGTGCATTGCATGTGATTGAGGCAGCTACTGACTTTACTGAGATGATTGATGTCTCACAGCAAACATGCACAGCATGCATTATGCGTAGGTGTGTTACGTGTACATGGCCTACACCTCACCTATAACATGCACATTTCATTACCAATATTAAAGTGTTAACACACGCACCAGCATGTATTGTCTGCCCTGTTGTCACACCAGAGGGACCTAGAAGAATATGACGCAGTTTGTCAGTGGCCACAACTGTGGCATTGCCTACTGTGAGTGTGCTAAATGACAATGGAACAACAGTCAACAGTCACAGAAGTACGGATACTATTCCAAATATCAGTGTTGCACACGTTAGGCAGCACAACTGCTAAACACACAGTACACATCTCACATATGCATATTCTAACAATACAGATAACAGTAGTCTACAGCTAGGGCGTATTACCTGCACGCTCCATGTCATCCTGCTGTGTGGCTCCGGCCTCCATGATGACACATGTGTGATGCTGTTGTTGCTGTAGGCCAGGAGCCACCACACTTAGGAGCAGCTCCTCCACCCTGGTGAGGGGGGGGATGTATGGCCGCCCCACTACCTGTGGCAAGCTGTTGCCTATGGATATCAGACGCACGCCGCCGGACAAGTCTAATTAAATTACTGCAGTGATGGCGTACCTGCTCATATGTCCGGTTATGCATGCCTATGTCATTTACCCGGCGAACAAGGTCTTGCCACAGTGCAGTACGGTCATGCTGGTGCTGGCTGGCCCTGGAAAAAAGCAGGTTATAGTGCTGCACCAGGCTGTTCAGAATTTCCTGCTCCTCCGCAGCTGAATACGATGGATTATGTTGATGAGCCATAACCCTGGAAGACAATTAAACAAGATGTGTGAGCATGTCATGTGGCACACTTAACATTATGAAGTACAGATATCACTTAACTGCCATATATAGCATCTATCTGTCTATCAGAGGATACACACATTCAATACCACATATCAGTGCTCAGCCGACAACTGGCTGACAGTGCCTGCAACACTCCATATAACACACCAGTATACACCAGTAGTCGGCACACTGTTTGGGATACAATGCACAACCTCGCCCCAGGGGTATATATCAAGCTAATGCATGAAGAACTATGTCATCCAATGCAATGAATGTCATGTACATTTACAGTATTACCGGTAAACCACCCTAGTCTTTGATGCCATACCCCTACTTAACATATGTGCACGGTTGTTAATATAGCTGGCATACTGCTGTAATAGAGTATACATGTTGCTAGGTACACACACATACCCAGTAACACACATGTCATTGCAGGCATGGTACAGGCATCATTAAACACAAATCAGACATACATACAACACACAGATGTATGCCGACACAGATGAGCATTACCTGTGTAACTTATAGTACTGTGTGCCCCTACTTACAGATACCTATGCCTGTGGTATGTAATCTGTGCAGACTACAGGAAACACACAAGACAGTGTTACCAGGGACTGTGAACATACACCATACTGTGCTATTTAGGCCTACAGCTTCAGGTAGTACAACAGTTCATATGTGAGCTGGAGTTACCAGCAGTACCACTTACTGAGCATACATGTATTGCTTCAGCCTACATTGGGTCACCACAGTCGTACACAAGGAACTACGTCACAGCATATGCCATCCTACTATGTCTGCATCCCAATAACTGACACATCTTTCTCTGGCCTCACACCTAGGACACAAACTACCATGACAGACACAACCTCACACTAAGCTATCACACCTTTGCAAACCTTGCACACAGTCACTGTCACACTCATTCCACCACACATAGCAGGTATTGCACTGAGTACATGTGTGTGTGCATTGTGTCATAGGTAGGTAATACGCTATTGGCTCTAGGGCCTAGAGCAGCCTAGACATATGCTACCCTGGCATTTGACACACATGTAATGTGATTTCACTTGCTCCTGTCAACCGGATACACAGAGGTAACTCCAAGGGCATAGTACCTATCTCCAAAACAATCATCAGGGTTATGTATGACATCTGATAATGAGGAGCCTTGTTTGTTCATGCTGGGTGGTTTAGTCCAGAGTATGGCATATTTGTGAATAGGAACCTGTACCTCCAGCATGTGCTGTTTAGTGAGATGACAAGGATTAGGGCCCTAGGTCATGTAGCCCGGAGGGATTGTGAGGTGTTGTCATGGTGGTTGGCCGACTGCTATGGGTGTGACATACCTCTGTATGTCTGGCAGTGGTAACCTCTGGGTGGGCGGTATGCAACGCACTCTAGCTGTGGTTTGTGAGTCAGTCTGCATAGGGCATGTGTTTGAGGGCAGTATTACTCTTTGTTAGGTATGTCTGTGGCCTTTCCACTTGCTGTAGTTGTCATGTGAGGTACATACCACATGGGGCATTGTGATGAGTAGAGGGGAACACCGACCTATATTTCCCTAGATGACACACCTTTTATGATGACACGTACCACGTAGACAGATTACATTACTACTGTTGTCACTGTGATTATCAAAGGGGAGCCTACTGTCCACTTGTGTCCTGTGTACCCTTCTGACACCATCAGTGTTAGGCAGGCTACCACCTATGTGGCAGTTACTGCGTAAGGTGTTTTGGAATGGGGTATGGCACTGCAGTATCAACACTGGTGTTCAGTCCATGCCTTGGACAACAGGCACCTGTTGCAGTACATATGACCCCGTGTCTCCCTCACTCTCTCTCTTATATATATATATATATATATATATATATATATATATATATATATATATACATATCTATCCATATCTATCCACATCTATACATATCCATACATATCCATACATATCTATATATATCTATATATATCTATATATATATCTACATATATCCATATATATCCATATATATCTATATATATCTATATATATCATATATATCGATATATATCTATATTTATCCATATATATCTAAATATATCCATATATATATATATATATATATATATATATATATATACACACACACACATATATATGTATATATACACATACATGTAAACATCCATTGCTGTACATATAGCTACTGCCCACCTTTCATGGTGGGGATGTCAATTATGCAACAGTTGTGAGACATACGGTTATGTAATACTATTGCACAATGTTGTGCAGAATGCATTCTGCTGTCCTCAGGCTATATAACTGTTGCAGGCCTCACTGCTTGTAGCTCAGTCCCACAGCATTTAACACCACATGACATATACCGGCACTGCTTGCTTTCTGCAATGCCACACACTGCAACCTACATACATATGTGCACATAGCAGCCTTCAACAACATACTTATATCCAGCCTTCACTAACAGTTGTAGTATGTCCCTTGCCCTATGCAAATGTGCATGTACATATAGATACGGACTGCTGCCACATATGGATGATTCACAGTATGTAGAGTATCCTTCAGACACATCTTTGGGATGTCACCAAATACATATCTGTTACATACCTTACCTTTGTATTCCTCACCTCCGTCTGTTGTAGGTGTTGTTTTTTTATTTTTTATTTTATTTTATTTTTTTTTGGTTTTGTTTCCTGTGTGTTGCTGTTTGTTGTCAGCGTCTGTCTCCTTCTGCCTGTTTGTGTCTGTCTGTCTCTGTCTGTCTCTCTCACTCGTGCTCTCTCTCTCCCAGTTGTTGCAATGATATTATTGCATGCGTGGACAGCAGATACAGGCTGCTTTTCTAGGTATCTACACATGTGCATGTGATGGCCTCTGCACCAATTGGTGCCCACCATTTAGTAATTGCATGCAGCCTGCTGTGTGGTAATTGCAGTTCTCACTGTGATTTCAGGACACTGCTATAAAATGATAGGGTAGGTAGGTGTAGCCCTTTCAGTTTTGCAAGGTGGGGACCATGCTTGTTTGCTGTGGACACTGTTGTCTCAGTCAGATGGTTGGTATATGTCTCATATCTGAAGCTGGGTTGTAGCCAATGAAATGCATGTTGTACTGAAACCTGACTGTTGCTGCTTCCAGTACACTCTTCTCAGTGTGTAGGTTTACTCACACCTCCTAATGCTAACACTGGATACATGGGAGTATGTACTTTCTTTTCGAATTAGAGAATTAACTGGCATACAACAGTAGTTATTGCAATGTATTCCTATGGCTTTCCTATTTTCCCTTTACATTCACTCATTGTAATGCATGTTATATTTCTTTCAGCACCAAGTTATTGTATATCTGCTGTGGTGTAGTGGTACTTCATGCAGACTGGTGAGTCCAAGGTCCCGGGTTCGAAACTGGCAAGGTTTTTTTATTTTGCTGCTGAGCAGTACAAGGGCCTTGTCATACAGAGTGACTAAGGCACTTTTAAGCAGTTGTAAGCTGGTTTGCACAGGTTTGCACAATGCTTAGCAATGCTAAGCTAAGCTTAGCTTAGCTTATTTTATTTTAGCAATACTAAGCCAAGCTTGGCTTAGCTTATCATATCTTAGCAATGCTAAGCTAAGCGCACACATGCACACACTGGTTCAAACCCGCTTACTACTGTTTACAAGTGCTCACTCCCGCTAACCCCTGCACTCATTTCTTTGACAGAAAAGTAAATGGGGAGATAGGAATGTGGTGATAAAGGGTGCACAAAGAGGGGAAGACAGTAGGGAAACCAGCTCGGGATGTACAGGATGGGTGTTGAGAGGGTCCATAGCTGCCCATTTCTTTACCAGCAGCAGCTGTGCATATGCAATACATTAGGAGGGATATTTGAAACCTTCCACCCCTGAGAGAGGGGGGAGGACAACTAAGTGTGTTGTACTACCAATTATGAATATCAGGCACATGCACTGTTTGTGAACTGCTACACTGTCATTAGTACGTTACTCACTTCTGAATAGTTTGTGGTTTGTTTGTGTTGACATTAGCACAGTCTGCTCAGGACAACTGGACATATTTCACTACTGTGTATGCCTACCTACACCCTTGGTTGTGCCTGACTACATGGGTATATAGTACTTTTGGATAGGGGTGCAGAAGTGCAGAGTGCATTATTTATTATCGTGTGATGTTTATCTTACTGAACATGCAGAGTTGCTGTGTACCTGTAAGTCTATAAAGGCTAGTAGTCTGTCCGAGTAGCTCCCACCTGTGGACATATCCAGATGGCAGACAGAGGTCAGCCTAGTATTCTTTGACTGTGCACCACAGCAGTCTTTTCAGCACCTGAACAATGGCATTATCACAGGTGGTTGCAAGCAGTACATGGCTACATCCTTAGATATTTCTGCGTTGTACTTCTACATAAGGGCATTCTTGTGGGATTAATTCTACAGCTATTTGCAGAGTGTGTAACAGCAGACAAGCTGATATGCCTGTGTGTTTCTGACTCTTCCAGGTCTCAGATACTCTCATGTATATATTTGAACAGCCTCAGGGAAAGGTACATATAACTGGGATACACCTGTGATATATTTGAGACATTTTTCAGTTCAGACTTTGGGGGATTCAGGGCATATGTATTACTACACCTTTTCTGATGTGCAAGCAGTGTCTACTCTCACTTATTGACATTTGTCATTAAGTGAGATTCCCCACCTTTCTGCCTACTGTTAGTACATTTCACAGGAAGTCAGAGGGGCACAGCTAACATTTGTTTACAAATCAGGGTCATCACTGTAGAGCAGTCACTGTTGGGAGGCCTGGCCTGTGACCTATGCAAAATATGCCAGTGTTTATCCTACTCTGATACTGTGTGGGGTTTGTAAGGTGCTACTGTAACATTATTCCCTACTAGCATGGCTGTTTCTCTTTTCACAGTCATGTCATGCAATTCCACAACACCTGCTGGTTAAGGCCCACAGAACAAGATTTGTGTTATGCCATTCCTATTTTCCCTTTACATTCACTCATGGTAATGCATCATATATTGCTTTCTGCACTAAGTTATTGTATATCTGCTGTGGTGTAGTGGTACTTCATGCAGACTGGTGAGTCCAAGGTCCCGAGTTTGAGACTGACAAGGGTATTTTATTTTGTTGCTGAGCAGTACAAGGGCCTTGTCATACAGAGTGACTAAGGCACTTTTAAGAAGTTGTAAGCGGGTTTGCACGACACTTAGCAATGCTTAGCTAAGCACACACAAGCTCACACTCGTGCACCCCTGCTAACTACTGCTTAAAAGTGCTTACTCCCGCTAACCCCCGTGCTACTTTCTATTAAAGAAAAGAAAATGGGGAGATAGGAAAGTGGTGAAAAAGGGGGCACAAAGAGGGAAAGACAGTAGGGAAACCAGCTCGGGATGTGCAGGATGGGTGTAGGGAGGGTCCATAGCTGCCCATTTCTTTACCAGCAACAGCTGTGCATATGTTTGAAATTTGATGTGAAATTTGAAACCTTCCACCCCTGAGAGAGGGGTGAGGACAACAAAATATGTTGTATTGCCAATTAGAATTATCAGTTGACATGTCCAGCAGACATGTGTGCGAATTGGGCAGCTATGTATGGGGCGTAATTTTTTTGTGGGAACAGATTGCCCTTTTTTTTTTTTTTTTTCAGGTGAGAGTGGAATGTGAGGTAGAGGAAGTAGGTATATTTGGGGAGGTAGGTTGGGGAGGTAAACAGACAAGACAAACAAGATGCATACAGGGGCGGAGTTTGACACATGGGGTGGGTGAACACAATTGACGGGGAAGGATGTTTGGAAATCGCAAGACCATGAGCCCACAGATGGTAACAGTGGAACTGAGATCCCCACCCATAGGCAGTCAACACTGCACCTTCACAGCCCTGAGGGTGGCTGTGCTGAGGGCTGTGTAGGATGGGCAGGCTCACCCGAGAGACGCGCCACTCTTGCCTCGAGCTGGCGTAGGGGATCAGCAACTGAATGCTGGATCTCCCTACGCACCACAGCCCGGACCCTAGCAAGGGTGACAGGTGGCCCTCCTCCGCCCACGCTTGCACGGGGGGGATGAGCCCCATCCCCTGCAGCGCTTCCACCTGAAGATGGCACAGGACCAATGGAGGAGGGGAGCCAGGGCTGGGCAAGAGCCGCTGGTGCCAGGTGCACTCGCCAACTGAGGAGGGACAGGTGGGTCCGCTGGGACCGGCCTTCCCATACGTTCTGTGATTAGGTGTGTTTAATTACAACATAAACAACAACATTCCAGATTAGTTGTAACAGCATGCAATAATATTCCCATTAACCCAACACACCAAGGTTCCAACAGTTGAACAGCAAGCATAATACATGCATATATTGAATGACAGTGGATATTCCAACAGCATGCAGGGATGTTTGGTAGCAACAGGCAACCATGAACGTGGTGTTTAAACAGGGCACATGCATCAACATCAATGCAAATATTTATAAAACAATAGGACATATGTCCCAACAAATATTTAAGGTTACACATACCCACTGAGGTGTGGAATTGCATGGTTTATGCACATACGGTAGGGTGTAGAAAAAACCTCGGTTAACATCTTATAATGACCTTTTAGTCTACACTACATTCCCAGTGACTGCAAGTGTATATCCCCTACCTGTATTATTACACTTGCCACCATACATTAGGTTGTGTCATGGGTTTGGCTAGTTCAATATATGCCTGACCTATATCTGACATACTAACTGTCCAGGATGCAGATGTTACTGCTACATATTTCTTGTTTGCATTTATATTTCTTTATCTACATATCTGGGATGTTTTCACATGACATTTTCACTTCAATTTGTACAGAACCCTGCATTTCTTGATACACACTCACATTTCCGGTGAATAATTACATGCTACATGTGTGCCAGGTTTACTTATTCATGCCAGCCAGTAACTGACTATTGTGGACTGTATATATGTTTCACAGCTACTAGCACTTCCATCACCCACTTTATATGGGACTGCATAACTCTGGGTTGCCAGCACATTTTCAAACAGTACTGTTTGTATAATGCAAAGGTACAACAACATTTCAGACTCTGTGACACAGACACACTCTGGGTTTTAGACCTTTATTAATGACATCGCACACTTTTCCACAGGCTCACTCCTTTATTTGTTTTAACAGTGTTTATGGCAGACATGTTCAAGACATATTATACCTTTATTAATAGGTTAGAACAATCTTTTTTCAGGCTCACTCACTTATGTTATATGACAGCGCCTGCAGAGATATTATTCCAGACATATGTTACCTTTCTTAATGGGTTACTACACTCTTTTTCTGCCTCTCTGACATTTTTATCTGACAGTACATGCAGAGGACTTATTCAGGCAATTCTATGGCTGTTTTATTGGACTACAACACTTTCTTTCATGCTCTCTCCCATATTTTATATAACAACACATGCAGAATACTCACTAACCTGCCTGGTGGCACAGCCTTAGCAGCCTATCAGCATAGGCTTGCTGATTCGTAGCACGGTCACCTGCAGCTGTAAAGTAAATGAAGGGATATTGAGACATACCTATCCGTTATACATACTCCATTATCAATTCTTACATACTGCATTCCATGGCTACATACTCAGTTGTGGGGCATTCTGCATCACACAGGCCTCCTGTATCCACTGGTTCACACGGTCCTGCTTTCATCTCTTCAGGTCTGCATGGTGGTGACGGACCTGCTCACCAGTCCGAGGAACACCTGTGGCACTGGTGAGGTCACGAGCTAACCGGTTCCAAGCCTCTGCCTTGTACTCCATCCCTTGGAACTGGCC
Organism: Protopterus annectens; assembly: GCF_019279795.1. Classification (NCBI taxonomy): domain Eukaryota; kingdom Metazoa; phylum Chordata; order Ceratodontiformes; family Protopteridae; genus Protopterus; species Protopterus annectens. Next base: position 1,817,355,007 of record NC_056743.1, read on the forward strand.
CTGCAGGAGTCTTGACTCGTGACGGTGGACAAGGAGCCAAACCATGTATTTGGACTCCTCGATGCCCCAACGTTGCGCTCGGAAGTGTGAACCCTCTCCTGCACCTGCCATTCTGACTGCAAATGTGAGCTACAATCAGTTATGGCGAGTATTCCCACCTATGGGGCTTAAATATGCCGCATTTCCCGCACTTTTTTATGATTGGCCATTTTGTAAAATTCTCAGCTGACTGCAGACCTGCTTAGTAATGGTTAAACTACCATTCATAAGTATATGAATGTTAATAGTGGCTGATTCCCCTATGTTGTCATGGCTTAGTGGTTCTGTACTTTGATTATGATGCACAGGGTCCTGGGTTCTAACCTTGTCAATCTTTTATTTTAATACTGTCTAGACAGGCTACGGGGTGTGGCTGCATTTAAGCAACTTAGCTCTACATTGCTCCACTGTGCCCTACGGTGCCCTCGTTGGCGCGGTGCACACGTCCACGCAAACACATTGCGCTGGGTAAAGCGCTTTTACCCTTTGGGCAACTCTATTGCACTGGGTAAAGCACTATTAAACTATGAGCAACTCTGTTTAGCTGGGTAAAGCGCTATTAGACTATCGGCACCTCTGTTTAGCTGGGTAAAGCGCGATTAAACTATGGGCACCTGTGTTTAGCTGTGTAAAGCATTGCTTAACAGCAGGCTATTATATATCTGGGTCCTTTAAAAATATTTAGTTTGTTCACTGATACATTGGCCATGTCACTGCTTTTAATAAAATTTTAATCATATATGTCTGGTATTATTTCAAATACTGATTTAAAGCATAAATAAGAAGGGGAGTGGTGGGACTGAAACCGTGAATGCCTTCTCTTCGTGCATACGCTCTACCATTACGCTATTGCAATTTGGTATGATTTGCATAAACATTCTTTCTTATGCTCTTCCATGTCAGAATTGCTACCTCTAGCTAAGTAATGGGCACACCCGAGCACACACGCACAAATACGGGTAGCTATATCGTGGATTTAAAAAAATAAATATAATTATTTACTTTATACAAGTGTGATGGGGGTTTACAGTGTCAGGGAGTGTGGTGTTGGGTGCAAGTACATTTGAGTGAACTCGCTCTTGTGTGTTGACATTATGCTTTTTAAAACCTTGCAGGGGCATGCACATTTAGACTGCTCGGCAGTCGGACATGCCCCCTGCTTTACTACTCAGTCCGTCTAAGAGTTACGGTTGAGTCAGCATGCCCTCATGAATATTCATGGCACGCTGACGTCAAACCATTCAACTGCAGCCTCCGAGTAAGACTTATTAAGTCTTACACGGAGGATTAGTGAATCCGGGGGGATGTCTTACTTCTGTGGTAAGCATTATTAATATTAACCTTCTGCCCCGTGGCATTTTCAGCTGACATATATTGTTTACATTTGCTCAGGTGCTTTTCTGAAAGTTCATCTAAATAATATACACAAATAATGTATACATATAAAGCTACAGATATATGCAAATCAATTGCATTACATATAACTTGCAGTTGTTGTGTCTTTCGGCTTTTCCCGGTTAGGGGTCGCCACAGCGGAACTCCAGTCCGCTAATGATTGGCAATAGATTTTTACATCCCAAGTTGCCAGCTCTGATGCACAACCTTCAACGAAGGTATGCCCATTCACGCATGTCTCCACACAGAAGACGCGTTAGCTGAGAATCGAACAGGATAACATGTTACTGTGAGGCAACAACGCTACCGCAGCACCACCACCGCATTACATATAACTACACCTCTTTATCTGTCCATTAGCATGCATATGTTTATGTTGGTCCATGCTTACACAGTTTTGTCTGTGGATGAATGAACAAGGCTATGCAGCTGTTAATTAATAACAGATAAGTTGAAAACAAAATTAATATTTTTCAGTAAAAAGAATTTGTTTGGGTGTTGCCAAGGCTGGGCTTGGCAGAATTAGAAATGAGCATCTAACAACATGTGTATGTATAGATATACACACACACACACACACACACACACACACACACACACATATATATATATATATATATATATATATATATATATATATATATATATATATATATATACATACAGGTTCGTAGGTTGGTACTAGGCTATCGGCCCTAGGGCCTATACATGCCTAACCATAATAATTCCCTGGCTATTTCTTCCCACACTACTTCCCTGGACCCCTGTCTAGCAGGGCGACTGACATGATCCCTGGGGTGAATTTCTTTTCTCCCATATAGTCATCAAGTTTCCTTTTGAAGAGGGCCAAAGGGGTGCTCTGCTTGACATGTATGGGTAGTCTATTCCAGAGTCTGAGCAGTCTCTGGGTCAGGAACCTATCCCTCCAGCATGTTTTGTTTATTGTGGTGACAAGGTTTAGATCCCTGGAGCGTGTGGCTCTGATGGATTGGGATTTCTTTAAGTGTAGCATGTCCAACAGCTTTGGGTTTGACATGGCTTTGTATGTTAAGCAGAGATCGCCTCGGAGTAGACGATATGTGACAGAGTATAGCTGGAGTTTTTTAAGGCTGTCAGCAGAGGGCATCTGCTTTAGGCCTGTGATTCTTTTAGTGAGGTATTTCTGCAGCCTTTCCATTTGTTGCAGATGTCTTGAGAGGTACATACCAAATGGGGCATTGTATTCTATAATGGGTCAAATGAGGGATGAGTACAGTGGGACAATGACCTCCTTTTTTCAGGATGAAAAGTCCTTAGTGATGAGGTGTGCCACATAGAAGGATTTCCTGACTGTTGTGGCGATGTGGTTATCGAAGGTGAGACCACTGTCCACCTGTGTCCCTAAGTCTCTTATCATACTTTCAGTGTTTAGTGTACTGCCACCTATGTGGTAATTCACGAGTACATGTTTGTTCCCAAAGGGGATAACTACACATTTCTTGGAATTTTACTTGAGCCCATGGCTCTGGCACCAAGCATCTGTTTCTGTAAGGCCCTTTTGTAGAGTATCAATATCATTTGGGGATTCAATAATGGCTCCCAGTTTGCAGTCATCTGCGAACTTTGTTAGCCAGAGTCCCATAGTGTTGGCCTGTACTTCAGAGAAGTAGATATCAAACAAGAGAGGTCCCAGGACTGAACCCTGAGGTACTCCACTTGTCACTTGTATGGAGCTGGATTTGGAGTCAGCTACTTTTACAGTGTGGGTTCTGTCAGTAAACCACTTGGCAACCCATCGAGTGACATGGGGATTAATGCCCAGCTTAGTAAGTTTATCTATGATTCCAGAGTGGGGGATGGTGTCAAAGGCCTTGGCGAGGTCAAGATAGGCTGTGTGGACTGCCTTACCCTCGTGTCCGGCTCTGGAGACTGATTCGAAGAAGTCAGTCAGGTTCAGGAGACAAGATTGGCCCTTCACAAATCCAAACTGGGTGGGGGTCCAGCGTTTTAATATATATATATATATATATATATATATATATATATATATATATATATATATATATATATATTCAAAACATCTAAAACCCATAACATCTAATTTCATAACACTGAGACCAGAACATCTAAAACCCAAAACATTTAAGATGCATAACATTGAATTTCATAACATCTAACAGTACAAATCACATGAAAATAACATCCCCTCCACATATAACAACACACATATATAGATGTGTGTGTGTGTGTGTGTGTGTGTGTGTGTGTGTGTGTGTGTGTGTGTGTGTGTATACATATCTGCATATGCACACATGCACATATACACATGCATGTATATGTTCATAGGTTCATAGGTTCTTACTAGGCTATCTACCCTAGGGCATTTATAAGCCTAGCCAGAATGTGTTTGGCTTTTGCCACCCATTTTAAATTTATTTTGCTATGCCCTTTTTCGAGGTTAGTATACTGTGCCTCTGTCTAACAGTGACACAGAAGTGATACCTGGGGTAAACCTACAATCTCCCATCCACTCATCAAGATTCCTCTTGAAGAGAGTCAATGAGGGACTCTGCCTAACCTGGACTGGGATTTTATTCCAGAGTGAAGGGAGCCTCTGGGTTATGAATCTGTCCCTCCAGCATGTCCTATTTATTTCAGTGCTGAGGTTCAAGTCTCTCGAGCACGTAGCTCGATAGGATTTGGATTTTCTGAGGTGCAGCATGTCCATTAATTCCGGGTTGGACATGGCTTTATACGTCAGGCACAGATCGCCTCTGAACAGGCGGTATGCCACTGAGTAGAGCTGGAGTTTCTTTAACCGGGCAGCATATGGCATCTGTTTGAGCCCTTTGATCCTCTTGGTGAGGTACTTTTGGGGTCTTTCCAGTTGCTGCAGGTGTCTGGTAAGGTACATCCCAAAAGGGGCATTGTACTCAATTATGGGCCTGATGAGGGATGAGTAAAGAGGCACGATGATCTCCCCTGATCTAGATGTGAATTCCTTCATGATTAGGTGGGCTATATAAAATGTTTTTCTAACCACTTTGGCCACGTGGTTGTCAAATGAGAGATTGCTATCAACTTGGGTCTCCAGGTCCCTAATTACTTCTTCTGTACTTAATGGATTACCACCTATGTGGTAATTTGTGGGCACTTTGTTTTTGCCAAAGGGGATGACTATACACTTTTTGGCATTTAGCTTGAGGCCATGGCTCTGGCACCAGTTGTCTATTTCTATGAGGCCCTTTTGGAGGATGCTTGTGTCAGCTGGAGAGTCGATTATGGCACCCGGTTTGCAGTCATCTGTGAACTTGGTCAGCCACAGTCCTTCCGTGTTGGCCTGTACCTCCGAGAAATATATACCAAACAAGATAGGTCCCAGGACTGAGCCTTGTGGGACACCACTTGTAACTGGTTTGGAGTCTGACATGGCTCCAGCAATTCTAACCATGTGGGTTCTGTCCTTGAGCCAGTTTGCAATCCATCTAGTGACATAGGGGTTTATATTTAAGCTGGTGAGCTTATATATATACTGCCCGAGTGGGGTATTGTATCGAAGGCTTTTGCGAGGTCCAGGTAGGCTGTGTGGATCACCTTCCCCTTGGTGACTGTTTCAAAGAAATCAACCAGGTTTAAGAGGCAGGATCTGCCCTTAACAAAGCCGAACTGGGTAGGATCCAGTGTCTGTAGGTCCCCAATATCTTTAGTTATGAGGTCCATGATGATCCTTTCCATAGCTTTGCAGACCAAGGTAGTCAGGCTTATGGGGCGATAGTTTCCAGGATCCGTTGAGACACCACCTTTATGGAGAGGGACCACTGTTGCTGTACGCCACTCTTTGGGCACATATCCTGTAGTAAGGCTGAGATTGAACAGTAGTTTTATGTTTGAGTTTAGCTCTTCTTGGAGTTCATGTAGGATGCAGCCCGGGACACCATCTGGTCCCATTGATGCTGTGTTTTTTGCTTTGGAGAGGGCGGCTCTTACCTGAGCATCTGAGATGTCAGGGGGTAGCACTCTGCTGGGATAGATATTTGCCCTTTTGGTGGGGTGGGGGGGGAGAAGTTTGCGCTGAACCTGTCAGCTAGGATGTTGGCAATGTCTGTGGGTTCAGTGTATTTTTTGTCATTTTGGACTAATTCTGAGCATATCTGGAATTACCACCCAGGTTCCTAACATAACTAAAGAAAGCCTTGTGATTATCCTTAGTGTCCTGTGCAATTTTTCTCTCGAAGCTGGCCTTAGACAATTTTATGAGTGCCCATAGTTTTTTGCTAATACTGATCAGTGATGCCTTCCCTTTTTGGGATTTTGCTCTATCATTTAGTAGCTTCCTCCTTCTATTGTATAGTTTGTTTATGGCTGGGGTCCACCAGACAGGACGTCTGCCTTTGGAGGATTGGATCTTGGTTTTATTTGGGATCGCATGATCAATGCATTCCTGAAGGTGTTCATAGAATGCGTTTATAAAGGATTCTGCGGTCTGGGCCGTATTTTCCACAGGCCTGGGGCTTTGAAGGATTCCACCTCGGTTTTGAGGAGTGTGAAATTTGCTTTAGAGAAGTTTTTCACTGTGGTTTTCTGGGCAGGGGGTGGGGTCGGGATGTGAATATCCAGTGAGATTAGTTTATGGTCTGATCTTACCAGTGAGGGATACACTTCTGGTCTGGAGCATAGAGTCCCCATGTTGGTGATGATCAGGTCCAGTATGTTTTCCCCTCTTGTGGGAGTGGTAACAAGTTGTTCCATATTATTTGAGTTCATAAATTCTAGGAACCTTTGGGCTAGGGTGTTGGAGCTAGAGTAATGCTCCCAGTTTATGTTTGGGTAGTTGAAGTCACCCAATATAATGGTGTTTGGAGAGACCTTCTTATTTTCCAGTGTTCTCAGGAAGGCCGAGTGGGGTTCCTGGGTTTGGGAGGGTGGTCTGTAGCAGGCTATAAACTGGAAGGCAGTTTTACCCACTGTTAGTTGCACATGGATAGTCTCTGATGCTTCGTGCTTTGCCACCAACCTGGAGGTGTGGGTATCTTTGATGAATATCGATACTCCCCCTCCTTTTGTGGTTCAGTCCAAGTTTTGGGGCCGAAAAGCATGGTATAAGGTATAACCTGGTAATGCTGGGGTGCTCTCGGGAGCCCTGAACCAGGTTTCTGTTACTGCACAGATATCGATGTTCTCCATTCTAAGGAGAGTTTTGAGTGCGTGCATCTTGAGGTTTAGACTTCTGGCGTTGAGTAGCATTACTCTTAGTTTCCTATCCCTTGTGATACCTATGGAGGTGGGTTTGTCTTTTGAGCCTTGCCTAAAAAAGGCACTATGGGGGTAGCAAGAGCCTTTGCCAATATCCGAAAGCCCAGGGGTGACAGGTGCAATCCGTCCTTAGTGAATCATCGTGGCTTGTCGAGCATATCATCCCAAGCTGACAGGCATTGGATCCCCTTTGAATGACACCAGTACTTAAGCCAATTGTTGAAATTGATCATCTTGTCTTCATATTGTGGCATCATTCTTGGTGAGGGTAAGATGCTACTCAAGGTCAGGGTCATACCGGCCTAGGCTACATGCTCAGAGAGCTCCTTTATGTCTCTTTTCATGTAGTCCAGGGAGGTACATCTCAGGTCATTCACACCAGCATGGACAATGACTGAGTCATATTTTTACTTGCCTTGGAGTGACCTGAGTGCTTGTGTTATGTGGCGGATCCTAGCGCCCGGCAGGCTGCTCACTGTGACCCTCTCCTTGTTCAGCCTGGTGAGCGGGACGACAGTGTGCCTGACGATAGAGTCACCTATTACAAGTGTATCAGGTGTGTTGTTTAGTCTTAAGGGCTGTGAATGTTCGGCACACTGGCTTTGTGAGATATGTGTTGCACGTGTTTTGTTTTGAGGTAGCGGTTGCTTGGGTGTCTGCTTTGGAGGTCTCTGCTGCTTAGGCAGATCTTTATTTAGAGCCTCCGAGTATGTTTTTGTGTGATTATGTGTTTGGTTTGCTGTCGTGGTAGGTCTATGTGAGACTGGAATTGTAGTGAGTGTGGTTTCCTTCTCCTCCTGACTGGTTATGCCAGTACTGAGTTGAGAGAGCTTAGCCTCCAGTTTGGCTATATGGTTGCATCTCTCGCATGTGTTGGAATTTGTTGGGAAGAGGAGAGGGTTGTCTGTGTACATGAGGCAGTTGTAACATTGCCTCAAGATTCCCAGATTCACCAGCTGGACCGGAGAGGAGATTGACAACTGACCTTTGGACATGCTAGAATAATATTGGGAATTCCTTAATAATTGAAAACAAGGGCCAGTGGGGAGTGAGGGTGTAGTGCTTTTAATTTTTAGTGCTGACTTATATAATTGCTTTAGTGAGCAAGTGCCAGGTAACTTAAGTGCAATGTGTTACAGGTAACTTAAATGCAAAAACGACAAACAGTAACTTTCTTTCAAGTGAAACAAGGAAATAAGTACAGTAAGCGATGCAGATATCACTAGTGATCCACAGAAGCGCTGAGAAGCTGTGTATTAGGTGGAATTAGCGTTCCAGGGAAACAACAAGCAAACAAACAACAAGCATATAAACAAAGCTAGATTCAGCAGGCCTGGATCTAGTCTATGCTACAGCAAACAAGGTGTACCAATTTCAATAAGATACAGTTCAAATATTCAGGCACTATAAACCTTTAACCAGAAATTCCCAGCTCAGAAGGGCAGAGTCCAGCCTCTTCTCCCACAAGAGTGCAGACCACAAACCTTCTTAATGTAAAATAACTGGCCTAAAGCCCAAGTGCTTAAACCAGAACTAATACACTTTAAGAATAACAGACACTGGGCTCTCAATCAGCAGTTCCCAACTTAGAAGGATGAAAGCTACCTGTCCTGCCACCACAGTGCATGCCACAAACCTTCCTAATGTAAAACAACTGGTCTGAAGCCCAAGTGCTTAATCCAAAAGACTTAGAATGATAGCTACACTTTAATCAAGTTACTACCAAGCAGTAATAAATACAATTGAATACTTTAGAGAATGCCTGGATTAGTGCTCAAGTTACACAAACAAAGCTAGATCCAGCAGGCCCAAATCCAGTCTATGCCACAGCAAACAAGGCGCACCAACTTCAGTAAGAAGCAGTTCAGATATGCATGCACTATAAGCCTTTAACCAGAAATTCCCAGCTCAGAAGGGCAGAGTCCAGCCTCTCCTCTCACAAGAGTGCAGACCACGAACCCTCTTAATGTAAAATAACTGGCCTGAAAGCCCAAGTGCTTAAACCAGAATTAATACACTTTTAGAATAACAGACACTGAGCCCTCAATCAGCAATTCCCAACCTAGAAGGATGTAAACTACCTTTTCTGCCACTACAGTGCAGACCACAAACCCTCTCAGTGCAAAACAACTGGTCCGAAGCCCAAGTGTTTAAACCAAAAGGCTTAGAATGAGTTACACCAAGCAGTAATAAATACAATTGAGTACTTTTAAGATGATGCAAAAGTAAAATAAAGTAGGTAGAAACACAAGTACAGTAAAAGCAGATGACATTTTTTTTTCTGAACAAGTGCTGAGATCAAAGAAACAGATTTGAGTGCTGAATCTAGAAAACTGGCAAGTTATAAGAAAAAAAAACTAAGTTAGAAGGCTTCCCTCCAACACAGAAGGGGTTGGGGGCTCAGAAGCCTACAAATAGTCTATACCACTTAACAGGAAAGGCAGGAAACAAGCTTACATTTTTTTTCTGTTTCCCAGATGCTCTCTTTGTACACAGTAGGAGTGCCTGAAATCAGAATATGATCTCACTGCACACCAGTTGAGTGAGCAAATGAGATGGGCCCAGAAGGAATATCCAAACACAAATTTACAAGAGGGGCGGGCAGTTTCAAGGCCACTAAGATTAACACCAAAACAAAAACAGGGAGGGTGGGTGGGACTAACTGAAGAGCAGAGTCAAAACTTCCAGTTCAGTTAATATTCCTGCAACACAGTTAAAATCAATTTAAATACTGTATTTTTTTGAAAAAAAGTGCAGATAAAGGTACTTAAATTCTCTTATACGTCCAGTTGAATACAGCAAGTTCTTAGCCGGCCAAAGCTGAGGTTTTTAAGCAGAAAATATTTCACACTGTACCACTTAAATAGGCAAGAACAGGAAATCAAAGAATGTGGCTACCCCCACACCTGTAATTACTAGCAAACAACAAAATTCAGCAAACACTGACTAACTTCCAGTTCAGTTAACATTCCTGCAACAGAGTTAAAATCAATTTAAATACTGTATTTTTGAAAAAAAGTGCAGATAAAGGTACTTAAATTCTCTTATACGTCCAGTTGAATACAGCAAGTTCTTAGCTGGCCAAAGCTGATGTTTTTAAGCAGAAAATATTTCACACTGTACCACTTAAATAGGCAAGGACAGGAAATCAAAGAATGTGGCTACCCCCATACCTGTAATTACTAGCAAATAACAAAATTCAGCAAACACTGACTAACTTCCAGTTCAGTTAATATTCCTGCAACACAGTTAAAATCAATTTAAATACTGTATTTTTTGAAAAAAAAGTGCAAATAAAGGTACTTAAATTCTCTTATACGTCCAGTTGAATACAGCAAGTTCTTAGCGGGCCAAAGATGAGGTTTTTAAGCAGAAAATATTTCACACTGTACTACTTAAATAGGCAAGAACAGAAAATCAAAGAATGTGGCTACCCTCACACCTGTAATTACTAGCAAATAACAAAATTCAGCAAACACTGACTAACTTCCAGTTCAGTTAATATTCCTGCAACACAGTTAAAATCAATTTAAATACTGTATTTTTCTGAAAAAAAGTGCAGATAAAGGTACTTAAATTCTCTTATACGTCCAGTTGAATACAGCAAGTTCTTAGCCGGCCAAAGCTGAGGTTTTTAAGCAGAAAATATTTCACACTGTACCATTTAAATAGGCAAGGACAGGAAATCAAAGAATGTGGCTACCCCCACACCTGTAATTACTAGCAAATAACAAAATTCAGCAAACACTGACTAACTTCCAGTTCAGTTAAGATTCCTGCAACACAGTTAAAATCAATTTAAATACTGTATTTTTTGAAAAAAAGTGCAGACAAAGGTACTTAAATTCTCTTATACGTCCAGTTGAATACAGCAAGTTCTTAGCCGGCCAAAGCTGAGGTTTTTAAGCAGAAAATATTTCACACTGTACCACTTAAATAGGCAAGGACAGGAAATCAAAGAATGTGGCTACCCCACACCTGTAATTAATAGCAAATAACAAAATTCAGCAAACACTGACTAACTTCCAGTTCAGTTAATATTCCTGCAACACAGTTAAAATCAATTTAAATACTGTATTTTTAGAAAAAAAGTGCAGATAAAGGTACTTAAATTCTCTTGTACGTCCAGTTGAATACAGCAAGTTCTTAGCCGGCCAAAGCTGAGGTTTTTAAGCAGAGAATATTTCACACTGTACCACTTAAATAGGCAAGGACAGGAAATCAAAGAATGTGGCTACCCCCACACCTGTAATTACTAGCAAATAACAATATTAACAAACACTGACTAACTTCCAGTTCATTTAATATTCCTGCAACACAGTTAAAATCAATTTAAATACTGTATTTTTTGAAAAAAAAGTGCAGATAAAGGTACTTAAATTCTCTTATACGTCCAGTTGAATACAGCAAGTTCTTAGCTGGTCAAAGCTGAGGTTTTTAAGCAGAAAATATTTCACACTGTACCACTTAAATAGGCAAGGACAGGAAATCAAAGAATGTGGCTACCCCCACACCTGTAATTACTAGCAAATATCAAAATTCAGCAAACACTGACTAACTTCCAGTTCAGTTAGAATACCTGCAACACAGTTAAAATCAATTTAAATACTGTATTTTTTTGAAAATAAAAGTGCAGATGAAGGTACTTAAATTCTCTTATACGTCCAGTTGAATACAGCAAGTTCTTAGCCGGCCAAAGCTGAGGTTTTTAAGCAGAAAATATTTCACACTGTACCACTTAAATAGGCAAGGACAGGAAATCAAAGAATGTGGCTACCCCCACACCTGTAATTACTAGCAAATAACAAAATTCAGCGAACACTGACTAACTTCCAGTTCAGTTAATATTCCTGCAAAACAGTTAAAATCAATTTAAATACTGTATTTTTTTGAAAAAAAAAGTGCAGATAAAGGTACTTAAATTCTCTTATACGTCCAGTTGAATACAGCAAGTTCTTAGCCGGCCAAAGCTGAGGTTTTTAAGCAGAAAATATTTCACACTGTACTACTTAAATAGGCAAGGACAGGAAATCAAAGAATGTGGCTACCCCCACACCTGTAATTACTAGCAAATAACAAAATTCAGCAAACACTGACTAACTTCCAGTTCAGTTAATATTCCTGCAACACAGTTAAAATCAATTTAAATACTGTATTTTTTAGAATGAAAAAGTGCAGATAAAGGTACTTAAATTCTCTTATACGTCCAGTTGATTACAGCAAGTTCTTAGCCAGCCAAAGCTGAGGTTTTTAAGCAGAAAATATTTCACACTGTACCACTTAAATAGGCAAGGACAGGAAATCAAAGAATGTGGCTACCCCCACACCTGTAATTACTAGCAAATAACAAAATTAAGCAAACAATGACTAACTTCCAGTTCAGTTAATATTCCTGCAACACAGTTAAAATCAATTTAAATACTGTATTTTTTGAAAAAAAAGTGCAGATAAAGGTACTTAAATTCTCTTATACGTCCAGTTGAATACAGCAAGTTCTTAGCTGGCCAAAGCTGAGGTTTTTAAGCAGAAATTATTTCACATTGTACCACTTAAATAGGCAAGGACAGGAAATCAAAGAATGTGGCTACCCCCACACCTGTAATTACTAGCAAATAAAAAATTCAGCAAACACTGACTAACTTCCAGTTCAGTTAATATTCTTGCAACACAGTTAAAATCAATTTAAATACTGTATTTTTCTGAAAAAAAGTGCAGATAAAGGTACTTAAATTCTCTTATACGTCCAGTTGAATACAGCAAGTTCTTAGCCGGCCAAAGCTGAGGTTTTTAAGCAGAAAATATTTCACACTGTACCACTTAAATAGGCAAGGACAGGAAATCAAAGAATGTGGCTACCCCCACACCTGTAATTACTAGCAAATAACAAAATTCAGCAAACACTGACTAACTTCCAGTTCAGTTAATATTTTTGCAACACAGTTAAAATCAATTTAAATACTGTATTTTTTGAAAAAAAGTGCAGATAAAGGTACTTAAATTCTCTTATACATCCAGCTGAATACAGCAAGTTCTTAGCCGGTCAAAGCTGAGGTTTTTAAGCAGAAAATATTTCACACTGTACCACTTAAATAGGCAAGGACAGGAAATCAAAGAATGTGGCTACCCCCACACCTGTAATTACTAGCAAATAACAAAATTCAGCAAACACTGACTAACTTCCAGTTCAGTTAATATTCCTGCAACACAGTTAAAATCAATTTAATACTGTATTTTTTTGAAAAAAAAAGTGCAGATAATGGTACTTAAATTCTCTTATACGTCCAGTTGAATACAGCAAGTACTTAGCCGGCCAAAGCTGAGGTTTTTAAGCAGAAAATATTTCACACTGTACCACTTAAATAGGCAAGGACAGGAAATCAAAGAATGTGGCTACCCCCACACCTGTAATTACTAGCAAATAACAAAATTCAGCAAACACTGACTAACTTCCAGTTCAGTTAATATACCTGCAACACAGTTAAAATCAATTTAAATACTGTATTTTTTTGAAAATAAAAGTGCAGATGAAGGTACTTAAATTCTCTTATACGTCCAGTTGAATACAGCAAGTTCTTAGCCGGCCAAAGATGAGGTTTTTAAGCAGAAAATATTTCACACTGTACCACTTAAATAGGCAAGGACAGGAAATCAAAGAATGTGGCTACCCCCACACCTGTAATTACTAGCAAATAACAAAATTCAGCGAACACTGACTAACTTCCAGTTCAGTTAATATTCCTGCAAAACAGTTAAAATCAATTTAAATACTGTATTTTTTTGAAAAAGTGCAGATAAAGGTACTTAAATTCTCTTATACATCCAGTTATAAGA